>NW_006207036.1:201351-208598 GCF_000334495.1 Tupaia belangeri chinensis
GAGAACAAGAGAGGAGAGAAGCACCCTTGACAGTATCTTGTCATGCCCCAATCCTCGTCCCTCATCCTACTAGCTCTTAAAGATCTTGGGCACATGAGCATGCACCTGGCATGGCTTCAGGCTGACCTGGAGGATCTGAACCTGAGGTTGGCCATATGGCTTCTACTAATGAAGTGAAAATTTCTATCAACTATGCCACCAGGCTGGGCTAGCACTGGTTTTTATTTCAAGACTTACATTCTGTTTAAATGCCTCTCTTGTTCCATTGGCTTTTCCAGGTCTTTCTTGTTTACTTTCATCCCACCTGTATACAAATTTCCCAGTTTTTACTTATATCAGTAACAAAGATAACACATGGGAGTATAATAAATGCTCATGTTTATATCTGTCTCATCAATATAATTTATTGCTCTCTAAGAATCCTTACTTCTAAATGTACATGTAACAAGTGGTAAAATGTGTTGCATAATGAGCGTGCATGAAGTTACATCAGAAAACAGCATGTGAAAGGTGATAATTATGGGGATGGGAAGAATGAATATCCAAAAGTTTCTGGTTCCTTTTTCTGTATTCTAGGTTAGCAAGACTCAATGGCCCATCCAAAGCTTTAAAAGGGACTTTGATACCAGCTAGGGGGATGGTAAACACAGAGGCAGTCAGCTTTCTTTAAGATGGCATAGTGCTGGGGCCAGGGGGTGGTGTGGTGGTTAAGGTGCTAGACTCCCACATTACTGACTCCATGATTTGAGTCACAGACCTGGCAACTTAAAAATCACACTGGGTGTGTGTGCGTGTGTGCCCAAAAATTCCAGAAGGAGAAAGGATTGTGGCATGACTGTCACTTCTGGGGGTGATTGCTCACTTTCTTTTTCATTGTCTTTCACTTCTCTGGCAAGTGCACATGCCCTATGGCAAAAACTGTTTTTTTTAAAAAAAGGCACAGTGTTGGTACTTCTCTCCAGTTCACCCACCCCAGGGTGGTGCCCACATTCATTCCAAAACAATGACCTGGCCAACCTGTGGCATGGTGGTAAAGGTGGCTGGATCCTACATGGCTGTATAGTTTGAATCCTGAACCTACTGGCTTGAAAAATATCAGGAGTATGTGCATGCATGCCCAAAATCTCAAAAGAAAGGAAAAATAGAGGAGAGAGATTGCTGTATGACCATTCTCCATAGGAGGAAGCATTCCACCCCCCTTCCTCTTCAGCTACTGCATGTGCCCTTTGTCACAAACCCTGCCTCCCCCCGTCCCAATAAAAACCTTAAAAACAAGGACCACATTGATCACATGTTTAGCCCGGGCAGTACAGTTCCAGTTTTCATCTGTTTTCTGACATAGTTATTAACAGTGTTTTCTTTTACTTTCAAATGTATCCTTTTTGGGTTGACAAATTATATGATACATGGACTCAAATTCAAATTTGCATCACAGAAGATAAATATCCTATGTTGTATTGACTGACTCATTTGATGTGAATGAGTACAAATATAAATACGGAGAATGTATACACCTTAGTCTTCCACTTGAACAGAATGAAATGAGTTCCCACAGAGGCTGAGTGTTCTTTCCCTTGGTCTATTTTTTCCATGGTGGCAGTTATAACGATATACATAAACACATTAGAAGAAAGCAAAGAAAATCAGAAATTAAGTCTAATTTTTTCTCATTTTTGAAATGCTTTAAAACTAGCTATTTCATGTCTATGAATGTTGAACATTTTGATTTATATTTTCTGTGTTTCTATTACAGTTTATCTTTAATTTAAAATTAAAAGTTTAAGCTAAAGCAGGAACTATTTAAAGCATCTTTCATAATTAAAATATTAATTTAATTTATTATTGTAGCATTGTTATTATTTTTTAAAAAGATATATATTCGCTCTAGGGCACACATATTTATTGGAGAGACAGAGACAGATAGAAAGTGAGAAATCAGCCCCCTGGCGGGGAGGATGGGCATGCTGAAATCCCTTCTCCTCTATTCTCCTCTTGAGATTTTGGGCATGCATACATGCACTTTAAGCCACTGGGTCCAGGACTCAAACTTTAGTCTACTACATGGAAGTACAGCCAAATAGACATTATGCCATCTGCTGGTCCCTATTGTTATTATTTTTAATTTGCTCTAGGACACATGCTCTTACCAGAGATAGAGACGGGAGAGAGAGAGAGAGAGTAAGAAAGCAAGCCACCAGGTCCAGCCTTGTAGGGGTCCAGTGACTTAATGACCATGCCTCCTGCTGGCCCCAGCATCCTTTATAATTTATCAAAATATTAGCCTTAGAATATATGTAAAATTATATAAAGGTCAAGAAGAAAGTATTGACCTTATTTAAAAGACCAGCTGAGAATAAGCTGGTGAAAAAAATTGCCTAGGACAAGCAATAAAAATGTAATTGTATTTTAAGGGTTTGGCTTACTAAAGTTGAAATCATTATTGGTTTTAGTATTAATGTTTTCAGAATCCTAGCTCTGTTATTTTAATAAAGAGATTTTTTAAAATGGAATCAGAGAGATTAATGGTCAAGGTTAAATCTGGGTGAGCTCAGGAAAGAACTACCATTTTAAGCCGCAGGCAAACTTGAGCCTTTGAAGATCCGAGTGAGTGACAGTGGCAAGTTATACTCATCTGGTGGCAGGAAATTACAGGGACAGCTTTTTAAATTACAGAGAGTTTTTGAGTCCTTCGGTGATGAAACCGCAAAGACTAACAGTATAGAGGGCGTTGCCGTAGTAGCTGCAGCCGTCATTTATTATGTGCTGACCTTGGGCAGACGTGGGGCTGCGTATTTGTGTGAACTATTTCAAATAATCCTCCTGACAGTCTTATGAGCTGAGTTTATCCTGTCATAAGTGAGGACACTCAGGATTAGTAAATGTGAGAGTTTGGAGAGGAATACCCCTCAGTCTGTCTGCATTTCTAACAATTGTAGTAAGTGTCATAACAGATGCCACTTACTGAGTCCTTATTATGTGCTGAGTGTTTTAAAATTATTAGTTTTTTAAGGTTTATGTTTTTTCTTTTGAAAGAGAAAGACATACTGAGAGATAGACAACCTCAAGAGGTGGTCTGGATAATTCAGGAGAATGTGCTCATCTCAAGATCCTTAACATCATCACATCTACAAGATCTCTTTTGCCATGTAAGGTAACATAGTCACAGATCCCAGGGATTAGGATATGGACATTTGTGTGTGGGAGGTGTCTATTCTTCAGATTGCAACAATGCCTAATTAATATCCCCCAGTTACAAACCTGGTCTTCAAGATGAGCTTTGAATCAAATTTTTTCGCCTAACTAATATCCCCCAGTTACAAACCTGGTGAGTCTTCAAGATGAGCTTTGAATCAAATTTTTTTTGGCCCCAAAGTTCAAAGTTCAAAGGACCCTGGTCACACTGCAATTCTTTCTTCTCCATGTCTCCCTCTTTTCAGGATTTTGGACATGCACATATATGTCTTGGCATAGTTTTTAAGCCTCTGGTCTGGGACTTGAACCACACAGTCAGCCATGTGGGCCCAATTGCTTTAACTGCCAGGTCACTGTCTGGCTCTCAGTAGCTCTTTGACATGAAGATAAAAGGGTGTGTTTCAATTCCAAAAGACCTATTCATGTTGAATAAGCAGGTGGTTCTCACTCCCGAGATGCCTACTCCTGCAATACCCAGCCACATCTGCCCTCAACTCTTTCAACTCTTGTCTATGATGGCAGAAAAAGTCTCTTTGGATGATTTCATTGATTGCAGAGGGATGTTCTTCAGGTGATATCATTGGAAAGAAAAAGAGTAAGCCTGTTTACCAATGACTATGTACAAGCCAGGGCTAGACACAGGCCTAACTGCAGACCGCAGAGGAGGACTATCGAAGGTGAAGAGGAATCCTCCTAGTGGGTAAAATAGCATATGCCATGGCCCACCTTGCCTGGAAAGGGAGCTGGCTTGAGGAAATAGATCTATATCTGTCATAGAATCTAATGAAATAACAGTGAAGATTTTTTGACAAGAGTGGGTAGAGATGTATCTTTTGTGACGTGAGAATATTTGTGCTCCATGTGTTTGCTTATGAGAGGTGATCCAGCAAAGAAAAGGATCTTAAAGATCAAGCAAAGAAGAGTACTTGATCTCTTTTCTTTTTCTAGTTACCTCGGTGCTCCTCTCCACCCCCTCATAGGGTGCATGCATACTCTGGAGAGAAACGAGAGAGGGAAAGTGAGAAATCACCCCTTAGGAGAGATGGCCACACCACAATCACTTCTCCACCATTTTCCTCTTGGGATTTTGGGCACACATACACATGTGCCTGGCATGATTTTTGAATTGCTGGGTCCAGGACTTGAACCATTCTTGGTCATGTGGGGATCTAGTGCTGTAACCAGTACGCCACCTGCTAGCTCCACGTCAGTGCTACCTTAGTGGGTTTACATATAAGATATCATAGTAATTATAATCAAGAGTCATAGATTATGAGTGGCTTCAACAAAACAGATTTCCTCATACTAGCTGATATGGCAGTGATCACAGATGAGTGTCCAATTTGCCACTAGCATCACCCACCACTGCATCATAGGATGCTATTGTGTCTCTCGGACACCTTGGCTATATGGTTGATTACACCCCACACAGAGAAACAAGAAAGTAATTTGTTCTTGACAGACTAGATAATTTATTTTGTATTTCCACTTGCCTTCTCTGATGATCATGCTTCTGCAGATCTGCTGTCTAGGGATTTACCAAGTGCCTGTTTATGTTAAAATTTTGTTGCTGCCATGAAAATTAGCATAAATGTAGTGGCTTATGACAATATGGCTCTGTTATTTCTTCACTTAGTCTTCCAAGACTGAAATCAGCTTGTCAGCAGGGATGTGTAGCTTTTGGAGAGGCTCTAAAAGAGAATCCATATCCATGTTTATTTGGTTATTATAGAACTCAGCTCCAGGCTGTTGCCCAAACTGAGGTCCCAGTGTCTTTGCTTACTATCAGCTGGTTTCATTCTCATCCTGTAGAGGTGGCCCACATTCCCTGGCTTGTGGCCTCTGTCAAAGCCAATAATGGCGGTTTGAGTCTCTCTCATGCTTCAAATTCATCTGCCTCATCTTTCTAGCACATTCCTTTGGTAGCATTTCTTCTGCCTTCCTCTTTTGCTTTTCAAGGGCTCATGTAATTATGTACATTGGGTCCCCCAAATTCAGGAGAATTTCCTTATCATAAGGTCAGCTGATAATAAGCTTAATTACATTGGCAAACTCCTTTCATGACAGTGCTTGATAGGTAGATTTCACAGATTGGTGCTTGATCAAATTGGGGACAGGGATTTTGGCAGGATATTAGAATTCTGCCTATAACACCTATTCACTGTTAGGTCATGAGGTTTTTGTTTGTTTATTATTATTATTTTTCTTTTAAGTTTGCTGTGCAGCATGTGCACTCACACAGAGAGAGACAGAGAAAGAGAGGGAAAGTGAGAAATCACTCCCGGGGGGAATGGCCACATCAAAATCCCTTCTGTTCTCCTTTTAGGATTTTGGGCAAGCATGCACACATGCCTGGCATGTTTTGTAAGCCACTGGGTTCCGGACTTGAACCACACAGTTGGTCATGTGAGATCCAGAAGGCTTAATCTCTGCCATCTGCTAGCTTGAAATTGTTTTCTTATAGGTTTCTGTGCTGTTTATTTTTATATGTCGATGTGGCTGGGCCACAGGGTACACAGACAGTCAAACATTCTCTGGGTATGTTGGTGAGAATGTTTCTAGATGAGACCAACATTTGAATTGGTAGAACTGAGTAAAGTAGGTTGCCCTGCTGAATGTGAACAAGCTACTTAAGAACTACTAAAAAACAATTACAGTCATACCAGCTAATTTTAAATAGCACCTATTATTTTTTCTGACCTAATACAGGAATCCACTTGCAAAGTATTGACAGAGAAAAGGAGAAGTAGATATTTATACAGCATATTTACTGGATACTTTATCACTAGAAAACTCATTTGTTCATTAAACAGTATTTAAAATGTTTTATTTAGTTCAAGTGGGAATCAAATCTCATTACTGGACTATAGATAGTCATCATTCAAAGATGGAATAATGCCTAGTAAAGTTAAAAATTTAAATTTCATCACATAGAAAAAAATACAGGTTATTCTTATTCCTCAGGAAGCCAATTCACTGAAAAATCGTATTTCCAACACTGAAAAAGAAAGAAAGCAGCCATATCCTTTCGAAATCATATTAAACAGTGAGTGCTTATATGAGGAAATGAAAAGAATGCAAACAAAACATGTTCATGAAAATGGTTTAACAATTCCAATATAAATGGAATTCTTCCATGTATTCATTTACTAAATTTTTATTGACACTGCATAATTTCTCTTGGGAAGAAAATTTTAAAAAATCAAAATGAGAAGTTTAAAACCTTAAAAAGATTATAATGCAGCAAATTAATATGAAAAGTTTAAATTACTATGAAAGTCTATGTGGTGGAAAGTTGTAGTTATGCAACAATTCTTGTAGGCAGAATAATAGTCTCCCAAATATGCCCATGCCCTAGTGCCTGGAACATGTGACTATGTTACCTTATGGCAGAATGAAGTTTGCGGATGTGGTTAAAGAAACAGATCTCATTGGGAAAGGGGCAAGCCCCACTGTCTGTGTGGGCCCAATTTAATCAAGAGCCCTTACATGTTGAGAACCTTTCTTGGCTGGGTCAGAGAGATAAGGCACAAAGCTTGGGTGGGACTCTCTCCACAATTGCTGGTTTTGAAGACAGAGGAAGGGAGCCAGAAACCAAGGAACACAGTGGCCTCCAGAAGATGGAAATGACCTTCAGCTGACAGCAAAGAAACAGGGACTTAAGTCCTACAACACAAAGAACTGAATTCTGTTAACAACCTGAATGAAAAAAGAAATGGATCTTTTCCTAGAGCCTTCAGAAAAGAAATGACACCTGATTTTAGTCCAGATTTATGATGAAACCATGTCAGACTTTCAACATATGTATTGATACTAAATTTATGTTGTTTTAAGTTACTAAATTTATGATGATCTGCTAGAGCAGCAGTAGATAACTAACATGGCAGCTTTCTTTAAAATGTGTGTAACGGGACCAGCAGTTAGCATAATGGCTATGTTGCTGGACTCCCACGTAGTCGACTGCGGTTCACATCCCGAACCCAGTGGCTTAAAACTCACGCCGGGCGCGTGTGCGTGCGTGCCCAAGATCCCGAGAGGAGAATGGAGGAGAAGGG
>NW_006207036.1:208677-230770 GCF_000334495.1 Tupaia belangeri chinensis
ATAGAAAAAAAGCCCCCCCCCCAAAAAAAAAAGAAAGAAAGAAAGAAAGAAAATGTGTGTAACTATGGAATAAATGGCCTCCGGTTAACCTCTCAGTCTAAGGTTTGTACCAAAGCCTTTTCTATATCTTTTAGGTGGAGCTGACTTTTAGCTTCCGATGAAAAACAAAACACAATCCAATTCCTAAAATATCTATCATTGTTTTGAATTATAATTGAACTTAAGAAGATAAAGTGGGAATCATGTTTTCAGTAGTCATCACGAATCATTAATGACAATAAATTCAATGACTATTGATTGTTCCTTTCACTTGCTCATAGCTACCACGATATAATTGTGAAAGGCAGAATTCACTACCTTCATTTAGATGGACACCATGTTAATTATTTAGGCAGGTCTGTTGGTTTTCTTGGCTATGTTAAGAAGCCTATCATACAATATCACTATAATTAAATTAAAAATGAGAATGCACCTTAACTCAGTAGTGTTTGAATGCATGCAACAGTGTCCTGTGCAATGAGTATGGTAGTTGACATCCAAGACCTTGCTTGAATCTCACCTTCACCATATATTGGGTCAGAAAGCCAACAAATATTCTGAATGACAGTTTCCTTATTTGTGATATTGAAATAATTTCTACTTTAAACCTCTGTTAAAATAGAATGAAATTTCTCTGCAGATCTTACACTGTCATCTTACAGGTCTTATGAGTATCAATGTGGTATTATGGGACTTTCTACCAGGAATTGAAGGTAGTCTTTTTTTTTGGAGAGTTTTTTTATTTTTATTTAGTTTTTTTTTTTTTTGCTATAGGGTGTGTATGCTCACCAGAAAGACAGAGAGACAGAAAGCGAGAAATCACCCCCCAGGGGGAATGGTCACACTGCAATCCCTTCTCTTCCATTCTCTCGGGATCTTGGGCACGCACACACATATGCCCGGTGTGAGTTTAAGCCACTGGGTCTGGTACTTGAACTGGTGTCTACTACATGAAAGTCCAGTGACATAGCCATTATGCCATCTGCTGGTCCCTGAAGGTAGTCTTATAGAAAACATACAGGAAAGAAAAAGAGAGAATGTTGGGTGGAATGGGAATGTAAAGATACAAGTAAGAAGAATGGAAAGGAGTAAAACTGATCAGAGCATCAGAAGAGATGTTGGTTGGCCAGGAGACCAAGACCAAAGTAAGAGTCCAGCTCAGACTCCATCCAGACTAGCATGGGGTCTCCTGAGATATTCAGAAGTGAGGGGCCCATTACTTGAATCTTGTGGGTAGCACTGGTTTTCAGTGTCCATCCTGGAAAGCTTCTAGCACGTGGTTATTCAGACGCCAGTGGCTCTAAATTTTATTTAGAGGGGTTGTTGTTCTGGTGAATCTTATTGATTCAGGGGATGTGCAGAGAGAAACATATTGGTGGCAGCCCTCATCAGAGGGCTCTGGGCAGGGTTAGGATATGGCAGGAATAGCTCAGGAACAGAGAGAAATGTAACAACAATTAATGATGAACGAGATCACATTAATATCCATTAATGAAACTTCCTTGCCTATGCCCCTACTTGAATAATACAGTATCATTTTCTCACTGTCTCAACACTTAAGGTTGGAGAAACCCAATTTAGGTAAAGAGAAGACTCTTGAATGCAGAAACTGGAATGCCACAACACAGACCTCAGGATGGGATACAAGCATCTCAGGATATAAGTGGAAATAAAGAATGGGGGGGGCCGGGACCAGCAGTTAGTGTAATGGTTATGTCGCTGAACTCCCATGTAGTCAACCGCGGTTCGAGTCTCGGACCTGGTGGCTTAAACTCACTCCGGGGACATGTGCGTGTGTGCCCAAGATCCCAAGAGGAGAATGGAGGAGAAGGGATTGCTGCGTGGCCATCCCCCCTGGGGGGATGATTTCTTGCTTTCTATCTTTCTGTCTGTCTCTCTCTCTTTCTGGCGAGTACACATGCCCTATAGCAAAAACCTCTTAAAAAAAAAAAAGATGGAAAAAAAAGACTTGGGGGGCATATAGGTGAGTATTTTGGCTTCTTTTCCGACTTTTGTACTCGCCATTTGCCTAATTATTTTTAAAAATCTCTGCACACTTGAGTTCATCACTTCTCTTCTCCAGAGAACATTTCAATATTCAACAGCTTATGAGTTTTATATAAAACAATTTCAGCTACCCTGAGAGGGAGGTTGATCAGTCTCTTATTACTAGGTCAAAAATTTCTTAGGAAGAGTTGCCAAAAGTCAAAGCTAGAACAATTTGAGCAACCAAATCATTATTGAATTGTACCCCAAATTATGCAATAAATATCCATGAATTCATGATGGTATTCATAAATGATTGAGTAAATAAATACATGGAGAATAAGAGGCAAATCTATGCAAAAAAAAAAAACCCTCCAGATAACTTATGCAGATATTGTGTCCTTCAGGAGGTGGAATGTAACTTCCCATTGCTTAAATGTGGGGGCTATGCAGAGTAATTTCCTTCCGATGGAGAAAGAGAGGAATTACTACCCTGAAAACTTACAAATGCAATCTCCGCCAGGTAATCACATTACATCAGCACTGACAAATCATGTAGATAACAAGTACTTTGGTTCAATGTGATGACAATGACCACACATTTTTATTTATTGCTTTAAAAAGTTTTTATTTATTTATTTTTACATGTAACCACTGTATATCTTTATAGCATACAAAGTGAATTTTGCCATCTTGAATACACTGCATGTTTGTGCAAAGATATTATCTACCTATCTTGAATACACTGCCTATCAGTCAAAGATACTATCATGCACATTATTAGTAGCAGACAATTTTCCATTTTTGTGTCTGTTAAATTTTTTTCCACCTTGATTTCTTCCCCCCTCCCTATTGTCTACCCTACTTCTGCATTGTTTATAGTTTTCTATTATTATTATTATTTTAATTTCATGAAAAGTAGTTATAGCTTTAATGAATCAAAATAAAAAATGTTAAAGAAATTTGCTTACAGCTTAAAGCCAGGAAAAAGGCTAGAATTCTGTTCAAACAGTGGGTAGATACGAAGAATTCAAAAAACAAATATGGACAGAGGATATCGACAAAGCTAAAATCTAGTAATAAGAGCACTATAATTTTATTCTGAAGCATTTTTTTCTCTCTCCATTCCCTCTTTTACCAAAGAGAGGCATAAATTAACTTATTTGCAAAAAAAAAAAAAATTTAGTCTCAATTTGGTCTGTTACTTGCACAAAGTCCAATAAAAATACCAATTGATTTAGTTGACTTTGCTGGAACCTTTTAGAAGGAACTTCAGATTATACTCTTTAAAAAGCCTCCCAAGGTTATTGCCAAGTCTGGAATTCACCATCTGACTGTGCCTTTAAGTACCTGTACTTTGAAGTTTTGGGGTCTGTTAGGAAGTGACATTCTTTCTTTACCTGCCAGGCAGAACTGTTTATGGTACCAGGCAATCTTTCCAAGAGCTTCTGTTGGCTTTTTTGAGTTCGACATTTGTTCCTTAGCTTTATAATCATATCTTTAGATAAGACATTCCAGTCGATGTCCTAGCAATAACCAGCATTTCCAATTTCTGATTCAAGGCAACAGATATTATTAAACTTATGCAAATACCTATACTGCCACAAAATAAGAATACTCACAAATATGGGACCAGCAGATGGCTAATGGTTATGTCTCTTTGGATTCCCAAATAGTTCATTGCAGTTCTAGTCCAGAACCTGGCCACTTAAAATTCCCACCAGGTGTGTGTGCATGCGTGTCCAGGATCTCAGGAGGAGGATGAAGGACAAGGGATGGTGGTGTGGCCATCTTCCCTGAGGGTGGGGGGGGATTTCTCACTTTCTGTCTCTCTTTGGTGAGCACTTGCACCCTTAGTAAAAATCTCTCTCTTAAAAAAAAAAAAAGAAAGAATACTCACAAACACCTTCCAATTCCAAAGGGGTTAGGAAGGGAGAAGAGTTTATGTTTCAATTCCATTTCCAAAAAAATTTTTTTGAGAAATTTTTGCTATAGGGCACATGAGCTCACTGGAGAGACAAAGAGAGACAGAGAGACAAAAGTGAGAAATTACCCCTCCACCCCCCGAGGGAATGGCAATACCACTATCCCCTTTCCATTCTCCTCTTGTGATTTTGGGCACATATGCACACACACCTGGCATGAATTTTAACCTTCAGAACTCAAACCATGGTCAACTACATGGGAGTCCAGTGACATAACCATTATGCCATCTGCTAGTCTCACAGAAAAACAAAACAAAACAAAGCAAACAAACAAACAAATAAAACCCAAACTGCTGAAAATATCAACAATTCAAAAGAAAGCAAAAGTCCTTAAATCTGGGAAACAAAGCATAGAAGAAAACCGGTAATGTTTTAGTAAAAAGCCATAAAATTTTATTTCATCCGTTCAGTCTCATGTAATTAATTTCTCTACTGTTGAGTTTGCAGTGTTACTATGATTCACTTCTTTCCATTCAAATCTTGGAAGTTCAGAAATATGATCCTAAAGTTATTTAAAAAAGACCTATATTCAAGACTATTTATCAGAATCTTTTTCATTAATTTCCTTAAAAAAGTCAATTTTTGGATTGTAGCCTATTATAATATGTTTTAGAAAGAGCATCAGAATAAAGCAATTAGCCATGGACAATGAAACTTAAACTGGCCATGATTTGAGATCTGATTTTACCATAACCCAGAATTGACAATTTGATCATTTCTGTGACAAACTGCATTAGAACTATTTAAGATTACAAGTATGACTAATAACATACTCTTACCTAACAGATTTTTTAAAATCTCATACAATCTTGGAACATCCATTGACACAAATTTCTATATACACAGAGGTAAGCATCATTTCATATTTGACAATGTTTCTCATATAATTTCCTGATGATTAGTGTGTTGCAGTCTATCTCTCCTTTTAGATCTAAAACTTTCCTACATGTATTTGGGTACTCTTGTATTGGGTACATATTTATATGCATTATACTGTCTTGATGAATTAGACCTTCCACTACTATGCAATGCTCTTCTTTGTCTCTTCTTACAGTCCTTGTCTTAAAGACTTTTTTTTTTGTCTGAAATCAGTATTGCAATTCTATTTCTTGGTTGTTTTTAATTCTTTTTTTTCTATCTGTCTCTCTGGTTTTCCTGGTATAGCAGAACTTCTTGAAGAACTGGTCTGGTGTTGGTAAATTGTTTCTGGTTTTGCTTATCTGAGAATATTTATTATCTTTTCTTTCTATTTGAAAGATAATTTTGCTGGCATAGTAATCTTGGTTGAAATTGTTTTTCTTTTAACATTTTGAATATATAGTCCCTTGCTTGCATTATTTCTGGTGAGAGGTCTGATGTTAGCCTGATGGCCTAACCTTTGTAAGTGACTTGATGTTTCTTTCTTGCCATTTTTAGTATCTTATCTTTATCTGTGATTTTGGTCATTGATATGCCATGGAGAGGATCTTCTTGGGTTGATTCTATTTGGGGTCCTTTGTATTTCTCAGGTTTGGATGTTTGATCATTTCTCTAGTTTTGGGAAGTTTTCTGCAAATATTTCATGGAATAGACCTTCTATGCCCTTGTCCAATTCTTTATCTTCTGGAATACCTATTATTCAAATATTTGGCATTTCATAGTATCTAGTATTTCTAATATATTGTCCTCATTTCTTTTATTTTTTTATCACTATTTTTGGTGGTTTTATTTAAGTCAAAGGTTTTTTTTTTTTCCAGCTCAGAGATTCTTTCTTTTTTTTTTTTAAATTTATTTCTTTTTGTATATACATTCAATCGCATTGTTTAGCTTACAATGTGAGCATTTCAATATGTGAACATTTCTCCCCAGTTCCGTTGATCAAAATATCTTCAACCAATAACACCACACCTCCCATCCTGTCAATGTTCTACCTCCGTATCCCTTCTCCAAATATCCTTCGTTCTTCTGCATGGTCCAGTCTACCATTAATACTTACAAGTGAGGTCTTGATTTCCTTTATTATTGTCTTCATCTCTAGGAGTTCTGATTGATTTTTTATGGTGTTTATCTCCTCCTTCAAATCCTGGAAAGACTTCCTTGTCTCTGTCACCATGAATATTCTGAACTCTGTTTCTGACATTCCTTCAAATTCCTTCGTGTTGTCCATGGTTGAAGAAGAGTTGCTCTGTTCCATTAAGAAAGAGGTATTTCTTTGGTTTCCCATACATTTCGTGCCTCTGAATTGGTTTCTAGTCATCTGGTGGCTTATACAGTATTAACTGCTTTTCCGTTGTAAATTCTACAGTGTCAGGGATAAGGAGAGCTCTACTTCTCAGATGTGTTCTTGGTAGAGGGCCTTGTCTTCCAGACAGAGAGCGTGTATAGCCACCTTTAGGTGTTGCTTCCTTTCCCAGTCTCTTGAGACCAGGTGTACTTGGGACTATCCTGGAGATTTTCAGATGGAAGAGGAGCATGCCACTAGTTCTGAAAACTATGAAGTCTCAGAATATTTCTGGGATGAGTTAGGAGGAAAGAAGAATATTTCTGGGACGAGTTGGGAGAAAGGAAGAAGCCTAGAATGGTATCCTGCTCAGCTTCCCTCACCAACAGCTGCTCCTCAACCATCCATTTCTATTGTCTTTCTCTTTTGGACTGAGAAGTGCTGTGAGTAGCACTGGTTTTCAGTGTCATCCTGGGAAACTTCTGGCTAGTGGCTTAAATTTATCTAGAGGAGAAAAAGTTCAGCTGTACCACCTTATCTGAATCTTATTGGTTCGGAGGTGGAAAAATAGGAATGTATTGGTGGCAGTTATCATCAGAGGACTCTGTGGAGGGCTAGGATAGGGCAGGAATGGAATATGTTACAAAATAACTCACTTGTTCTCCTGAAAACTATCAAGGTAATCAAAAACAAAGAAAGTCATCATATAATATATTAATATTGGTTCATCAATTCCAAGAAAATACCATACTAATGTAAGATTTTAACAATCAGGAAAATTGAATGAAAAATGAATGAATTGAATACTGTATTCACAACTTTTCTATAAGTCTAAAATTATTCTAAAATAAAAAGTTTATCTAAAAAATGTTGGAGAAGGGACTGATGAAATCATTTTGTTCAGATATCAGTTTCTCAATCAACTGAGGTCAACAGTGATGAGGGCAGGCTCCAGTAACATGACAACTTTCCCTAGCTGTAGTCACATCAGTGCATTTGTATGTGCATGTGCATGTGGTTGCATGTGCAGGGATATATGTGTGAAGGGGGGCAGAGTTACTGATGAAGAATTGAACAAAACAGTGCCAGGTAGATCATTTTAATCAATGCTCATTGACTTTTAATTCCTGCCTTACCCACACACCTTGCGTGGTTATCTTGGAAATATGTGGACTTGTCTCCTGAAGTCACAAACATTTCTTTCAACTTTCCACTTCAGCTTCTCCATCCCTCGTACTGAGTTGATGTCTCCTGCCTTCACCATGCCAATGCTCCCTGGTGCCACCCATGATGTCACAGCCAATGGAATTGTCCATGGTAGTACCTGAGGGTACTAATACAATGCCAGAAAAAAAATTGATAGAAACTTTGAACACGTAGGTGAGAAATGAAATAGAAATTGGAAAAAAAAAAGCTAAGGATATGGATAATTTCAGAGTCAAAAGATAAGAGACCAAGAAATAGAAAAGGACAAATAAAATGATATGGACAAAATGATCAAATAAAAAAAAATTCGAAGTGATTTTTCAGTGCTGATAAAGACTTTGAGCTGAGTTCCTGGCACAATGACTGAAGACATATGCCTAGACATGGAACTATAAAAAGTAAGATTACTAAAGACAAAGAAGATTCTAAAATTTTTCTTGAGAAAAAAATGTGATCTACAAAATAATGACAACCTGGCATTCAATTTTCCATCAATAATGTTAAATGTCAGGAGACAGTGAAGAGATAACATCCAAGTTCTAGTGAGCAATGTCAAAAGATTAATAAAATATCTCCTGTGCTCTTTTAAGGTAGGTTATTTGAGATTGGGCTGCATCCAAATGAGAAAGAAAATTAAAACAGAAAAAAAGAAAACCCTTGACATCTCTGAAACAGTGGAGCCAGCTTGTCCCTAGAAGAGCCACAGAGGAAAACCCCAGAAATAAAGCCATGCAGCAGGTCTGGAATGCAGCCAGTCCAAACTGGGGCATCAGGAGAAATGGTGATTTAATAGAACATCTATCATTATTTTGTATCTACTGAGACTGAAAACAATGGAAGAAAAATGGAGTATAATTAGAAAATTGAAGACAGACTGTTAGAAAATACCACAATAATCAATCTACACTTCTTAGATCTGAAGGAAATCATGTTGACATTCTTAATACTCTTTACTTTCAACCTTTACATCAGCCTACAGATAGAGCATGGAATAGTTAATCATATATCAATACCATTTATCTTAGTGCAGTCATTATTATGCAGATGATGGAAGTTACAGGAGACAAGAACAGCGTGATTCCTAAATAAAAACTATGGTCATTAATATCATTTTAAAAAGTGAGAAGACAGATTACAAATGCAATATATTTAGGTATCATCCAGTTTCCAAAAGTATGCCTCTCATTTCTGTCTAAGACCTGATAAAAAATGATATTTTATTGTTCACATTTTTTTCCAAAAAATTACTTTTATTTTTTAAATTAACAGAAGGCATGTGTGCTTACCAGGAAGAGACAGAGAGACAGGTTTCAGAGTGGGAGAAAGCACCCCTCCAATGGGACATGGTCACTGCAATCCCTTCTCTTGCATTTTTCCATTCTGTTGGGATTTGGGACTTGCAAACACACTTTTTCAATATGATTTTTTTTTTTTTTTGAACCACAACTAGCAATAAGGGTAGGCTGGTAGGCTGGCCCTCCTGTCTATATTTATATCAATATCCTGTTTATTATTACTTACTCTAATGAAATGGAAACTTCATTTACAATGCTTCTACTATCTTTCTTTTTAAAAATTATTTAATTTTATTTATTCATTTATTTATTTTAATTTGACCAGAGAGAGAGACACACACAGAGAAAGAGAGAGAGAGAGAGATAGAAAGTGAGAAAGCAAGCCACCAAATTCAGGACTCAAACCATGGTCAACCATGTGGGAATGTCCAGCACCTTAACCACTACGCCATCTGCTGGCCCCTCTTCTGTTTTCTTTCCGAAGTCTCACATGAGACTTAACCTATAGAGGTTAAGTCTTGTGATTTGCCATCTCTGAGTGGGAGACCAGGGACTAGGTGGTGTAATTCAAGTGTGAGCTCAAAAGCCTGTGAATCATGGTAGCTAATGACATAAATCCCAGTTCAAAGAAAAAACAGATGTCTTCGCTCAAGTAGGCAGTCTGGAAGAAAAGGATAAATTCCTCAATATTGAGCTAGAAAGAAGACTTTTGGAATTATGTTTGTAAAGCCCACAGATTTAAAAATGGATGTGTTTGGCCTCAGAAAATTTCACCAGCCTATAGCTTCTTACCCACAAACTTCCACCATTTTCCAATTAGTAAGAGGGGGGAGTAAGAGTTTATTAAAAAACAACTGTGAGGATCTAGCTGGTAGTGCAGTAGTAATGCACACTCTGTGATTGCTGGACCGAGTGGGAAGGTCCTGGGTTTGCATTCCAAGGTCTCCCCTGGACATGCATGTTTCCATGCTCTAGGCTGGGTGAATGAGGGCATGAAGACACTGTTGGGAGTGCCTCTCTCTCTCTTTTGCTAAATAAATAAATTTAAAAAGAGCTGTGGATCTAGAAAGGATTAGTTTCTATAGCTCTGAATATTAACCCAGTGACTGACTTAATGGGTTTCAGAGATTGCTGATGATCCAAACTTACTAAGACATATGATGCATTAACTTAGAATTTCCTAGCAAGTAGACTGTTCAAGTAGACTGTTCAAACCAACAAAGCGAGGGGAAAGTTCTTGAATAATGCCACCTTACATGGGATATTGACCTTGCAAGGAAGGATCTAGGGGAATAAATGCACCACACTCTTGCTTTCATTAAGTCATCTTAGCAGGGCTTTCTATTGGTAGAAGCCAAGCGGAAGAGGGAAGCTGGGGAATGTTGGCATAGATAAATTTTCTATTCTAAGAGTCAGAGAGAAAGGTGAAGAGTAGATTGACTAGGGAAGTAGTGAGTTTTTTTTTTTTTTGCCATGGGTTGCATGTGCTTGCATGTGCACGTGTGCACGTGCGAGAGAGAGAGACAGAGAGACAGAGAGAAAGTGAGAAATTACTCCTCCCTGAGTAAGGCCACACAACAATCCCTTCTTCTCCATTCTCCTCTGGGGATTTTTGGCATACACGTACAAACACCTGGTGTGATTTATCAAGCTGCTGGGTCTGGAATTTGAATGGAACTGTGGAGTTGGCCATGTGGGATCCAGTTACGTTAATCTTTGTGCCATGGGCTGGGCCTGGATATTTTTTTTTTTAAAAATATATAGTTCAACCCTTAGACTCATCAGAATTCACTCCTCTCCCTGCCCCCCCAGGTGGTAAATTCATGCTTTCCATATAAGAAGACAAATTTATTTTTAGTAGCTATTGTGTTATCATGGGGATGATATTAGCATAGTAATACTTGTCCTGAAACTTACCTTGGCCATACTTAATACTCTCCATTTAAAGTAAAAGAAGAAGGAGAAAAAATTCAAGTCATATAGTAAATATAATAAATAGCTGCTGCATTTCTGCCTTTACAGATGACCATGAAACCTAACTTGACAACGACTGGTGTATTTTTCCACTTCGGATTCTGTGTTTTTCTTGCTCTCTGCCAACATGTGCTGGATATGATTTTTTTGTTTGATGCAGTAACACAGATGCATTTTTTCAGGGTTGATATGCTTTGTGTCTGATCTTTAGGAGTTGATGCAGTTTTCTATTCATCAGGACAATGAACATGAAAGTAGTAAGAAATGTCCTAGTGAATCCCTTTAAGTTCCAAACAATCTTTCTTGTTTCCAGTATGTACAAGCACCTCCACTCCATAAGTTAATTGATATCATGTTCTCCAAGAAAATTTATTCTCTTTCTCTTTCTGTTGGATCAGAGTTATGAATAGTTTAAAATAGTCAAGGGGTAGTCTCTGCTTTAACACATCAGAACTAAATGATATTATATATGTTACACTATATACACTATTATTAGTAAATATTATTATATAATTATATATTATATATAATTATATATATATAATGTATATTATATATTATATATATAATGGTATATTATATATATTATATATATTAATACACACACCAAGCTAAAAACCATGCTATGGAAAAAATTTTTTCATAACTTATTTGAGTACTTTATAGAGATTCATTGTAATTTATCTATTGGTTTATATATTTTTTGCTTTTTTGGGTTCTTGTTTAGGTATTACAATATACATCCTTAGCTTTTCACATTCTACTTAGAGTTAACTTTGTATTACTTTACTTAAAATGTAGATATCTTTATAATTATGTGGATACATGTACTTATTTTCACTCTCCATTGTGCTATCACTGTTATACGTACTATATACCTTATACAATTCACAAGACAGTGTCACAATTTTCCTTTAAATTGTCATAGTATTTAAAAGTATTTGCAAGATGCAAATATCATTTTGTATTTACCCAGATATTTACTATTTCTTCTTAAAGATTTGAGTTCCTTTCTATTATCTTCCCTCATTATTTTTTTAGATCTTCCTTAAACAGTTTTTTTTTTTTTTTTTTTTTTTTTTAGGGTGAGTGGACTCTCCAGAGAGACAAAGAGATAGAAATCACCCTCCAGGAGAGTTGGCTACACTGCAATCTCTTTTCCTCTAGTTTCCTCTTGAAATTTTGGGCAGGCACACACACATGCCCAATGTGAGTTTTAAGCCACCTGGTCCGGGACTCGAACAATGGTTGACTATGTGGGAGTCCAGCGACATAACCATTATGCCATCTACTGGTCCCTTAAATTTTTTTTTTTTGTAATTGAGGTCTGCTAGTGATGAAGTATCCTAGTTTCTTTTTACATAACAATATATTTTTTCATCTCTACTTCTGAAGAATATTTTCATTGGATGTAGAATGGAAAGTTTTATTTTCTCTCAGCACTTTAAGGATAGTTATTGCATTATCTTCTAGACTGTATAGATTCTGATAAATATATGATTATTCTCAACATTATTCCCTGATGTGTTATGCTTTACTTATTTCTGGCTTCTTTCAAGATTTGATCTGTATCTGTTTATTTATTTTTTTTATTTTTCAGATGCTTGATATTGGGTGCCTAAGTGTGGTTTTCTTTTTCTGTTTATCATGTTTAGTAATTGCTCAGTTTCTTGAATCTGTACCAACTTGAGGAGCTTTTGATCATTATTATTTTAAATATGTTTTCTGTCCATTTTTTCTCTTTTCTAATTTTAGTATTCCAATTGTACACCTGTTAGTTTTTTGTCCTTTTCCCACATGTCCCTGAGTCTCCATTTATTATTTTTTTAAATTTTTTCTCTGTTTTCTTTCGACTGGACAATTTCTATTGCTCTGTTTTAGCTCACACATTTTATTTTATTTTATTTTTTAATATCCCGTAGGGTATGTGTGTTCACCAAGGAGAGGGAGAGAGAAAGAAAGAGAGGAGAAATAGAGGGAAAGTAAAAAAAGCACTCCTGGGAAGATGACCACACCCACCTCCATTCTCCTCTCAGGATTTTGGACACCTAAAGACACATTCTTGGTGTATTTTCCAAGCTGTTGAGTTTTGAACTTGAACCATGCAATTGGTCATGTGGAATCCAGCAGCCGTAACCACACCACTGGCTGGCCTACACTTACTCTTTTTTTATGCCATTCATATTCTGATGTTAATCCAAACACAGTCATATTGTTTTTTTTAATTTCAGCTATTTTCTTTTTCAATTCTTGTATTACTACTTTTTTCTTTTAAAATAGCTGCTTAGATTTCATATTTTTCCCTAATCACAAACATATTCTTCTCTACCTTGTTAAGTATATTCAGAATATGTGCTCTAAAGTCCTGGAAGACTTTGGCAGTTTCAGAGTGATGGTACTTGAGCTTGAATCAAATATAGTCACTGTGAGACTTGTACATAGAGAGAAACAGAAGAAAGGGGCTTTAACGATGTTTCAGTGACATTTGAAGGTTCAAATTCTCATTTTAGTCTCTATTTGATAACATTTTTTCATCCTGTGTCTTAGGGTCTCCTAAATTCCCCAGTGATTGTCCCCAGTATAGAAGACTTACCATGGCTGAACATTTAATTCTCAATACAACTCTGCTATCCTTTCAATCCTTTCCTTTGCTTTCTCAGCCATATAGTCTCTGTGATTATAGGAGATGTGGGATTCCATTAAAGCTACCATAGTGGCCTTTGGTTATTCTCAACTATGCTTAATTTTATAATCAGAATTTTAAAATACTTTTCTGTGTTAGTTTTCTGGGTTATCAGAAGATGTCAAGTGATTCTATGATTTTAATTATTACTATTTTTGCTGTAGAGAATAAATGCATAACCACCTGAAGGCTCAACAATTGCCCTTTACTTATACTTAATTTCATGTGACTACCAATGACAATATTATTACTCATTATGTCACTGTACTCCATGAATTGCTCTTGTCTATTTTCCCCTGAGAAGAAGACTTTCTTTGCCTTCCTCAAGTACATAACCAGTCTATTTCAGAATTCTATAAGAGGTCTGTTACTTAGAGAGTTTTCTGTTACTACTTACTAAATCATAGGTCCCACAGAAGACAAATGCTATCTTTGAAGTAAGATCAATGCAGAAATGTTTATTTATGAAGAGAGTTTTTTCAAGGTATATGGTATAGAGGAGTCATGAAGAATGGATTATCAGAATGTAGAGGAAGACAGTCAAGTAGAGTCTTCACTGGAGAAAAGCAGTGGAATTTTTGGTCAAGTGACATAAGCTTGTCAATGTAAATTTGTAGGAAGGAACTAAGAGAATAAATGTCCTGATCTTACTCTCTCATTTTCACCATTCGACTTTCAGAGTTTACTACTGGCCAGACCTAACTGATCATGAGAACTACTGATGTGGTCAATGCAGATCCACTTTCTCAAATAGAAATCAAAATGGAGAAGGGTGAAGAGTGTTTCTAGATGCACAAACAGATGCTTTGTGGAATAATTCTTGACAAAGAATGGCATTTATATGCTTATAATACATTTAAAATTCTCTGTTTCTCTCAGTTTCTTAAAATATATGGAATGAAATACTAAATAAAAGTAGACAATTTTTAATCTAAATATTCAGAACTAATATTTTTTGATCATTTATTGCTTATATTAATGTTTGAGTTAGGAAATAGAGATAACAATGTATCAAAAGATGAAAAAAAAACTTCGAGAGAGGAGGTATGGTGGTATAGTACAAATTTCTTCAAGTTGTCTGTTAGAATGCTAGTATTTTGTGAAGGATACGCTGTATGGTCCACAAGCAATTTGTGTAAACCTAAGATCAGCTTCAGGTACGTTGATCACTTGCTGTTCATTTGTTCTTAAGAGAGTCATTTAAGTATGCTAAATCACATGTTTCTAATTTCGAATTAAAATCTGGGTCACATACTTGGATAAATAAAGCATGGAGAAAAGCAGTGTCTACAACTTCCAGCTCCACAGCATCATTACTACGTGGGTCTTCGAATACTGATACGTAGTTGCCTACATTTTTAAATGTTGTATATACTTCCGAATGTTGAAAAAGACAGTGTGTGCCATCTCTGTGAACCAGATCCAGCCTGTGGAAGAGCAGTTTAAACCAGGGCCGCCTATTAACAAGTCAATATATTGATGTTGCCTAGATAACATACTGTGTTATTTTAGCGCAGAATGGAAGGTAGTCATCTTCTATTTTGAATCATTGTTAAGGTATAACAACTATTTTGGGTTCTTAAGAAAGAAAAAGGACGTTGAATAGTTTATACATGGGGAAACTTTTAAGAGACCTTGTAAAGAGAGCTTTCAAAAAACATTAATGCACATGTGTGGTAGGTGGTTGGGGATCAGCTGTACAAATCCCCATGGAGTAGTAACTGTGGATCAGATTTATGGGAGTCAACTCAATCACCAAGTGTATTACTAAAAGGATGGTAAAAGCCTATGTAAGGATCCAGTTATCAGCCACATGATCTGATCTAGGGAAGAGTTAAAAGCTTATATGGAGCTTGTGGAAGCCTGCCAATACTCGTCTCCATAATACATGATAAAACTCTGACAGTAAATTCCTCCTGGGAGTTTGGCATTAAATTAGAAAGGCGGCAGCTCTCCTTTCTGCTGTTTCCAGATATTCAGTCTTGACTTTCTAATACATTTCTAAATTAGAAGTCAGAAGATGAAAGTTCTATTTTAACACCTAACACGTCATCTTTTCTACCTTGCTGGAGTATAGTTCAGAGCTATGGAAATATTAATGTGCGCTATGCCCTGTTCATTATGCTACAGCTTTTTTAGGATTACTATCACAGATAAATGGACTGAAGATGGTTTTTACTTATAAAGATTATCTCACTCTTTTTGGAAAATACATATACGAATACTTGCCCTTTAATTAGAGATAATTTTTGGTTCTAAAACTCAGAAAGTTGATCAACCTAACCTGTGTTTAATAAAAAGACCATTTTTTCAATAGCAATTACAAACATTATTCTCACACAGAAGTGTTTCATTTATAAAAATAATTATATTTATAATAGAGGAGGTGGGGCTTGGTGTGCCCAGGCAATGAGGGAAGGGGGTGAGAGGAACAAAAATGGGAAGAGGGCGGAAAAGGGAGTAGATCCATGAAGTGGCATATTGAGTTCTCCTTAAAACTTCCCAACATGTTCAATCAAGTTCAATAAACTCACAAATCCTTTTAAAATTTTTAATTTTAATGCTTTGAAACTATAAACTGTAAAAGTCATGATGCATTTTTGCATTGAAAAACAAAAATATTTCATGACTTACCTGATGACCTAATATACATAGCATAAAATTCATAATTCATTTTCTATTTCTTTTTAAGTTTTTGCCATAGGGCATGAGCATTTACTAAAAAGAGTGGGAAAATGAGAAATCACCCTCCAGGGAGGATAGTCATGCCACAGTCCCTTCTCTTCCATTCTCCTTTAGCAATTTTGGGCAGATGCACACACATGCCTGGTGTGATTTTCATGTCCCTGGGTTCAGGACTTGAACTGTGGTCAGACATGTGGTAGTCCAGTGCCTTAACCATCACACCACCTGCTGACTCCTAAAATTCACCATTTTATCATATTAAGTGCAAAGTTCAGTGGTACTAGTACATTCATATTGAGGTGCAAACACCACCACCATCCATCTATAGAATTTTCCATCATTCCTAACTGAAACTCTTTAACCATTAAACAATAATTCCCCATTATCCCTTCTCCCTAGCCATTGTCAACCACCCTTCTACTTTTTGTCTTCATGAACTTGTCTCCTACATGTGAATACATACAATATTTATCCTTTTGTGTTACATTCTTTCATTAAGTAATGAAAAGGCTGAATTTTCCATGAGTGACAACAAGGTTGTGTCAGAGAATATAGCAGACTGGATGCAGAGACAGCTCAGGAATGTAACACAGGGGCTGCCACTCAGTTCATGCTGACATGTCTCACCATAAATCTTTCCTGTCTGCCTTGGAGCTCTTCTGATGCTGGGAATGCCTGCAGAGAGCTCACTTTATCCATGCACATTGGTTTGCATGAGGGAATCAATATCTTTGGGAAATGATTGTCCTTTCCCATGACGAGGAGTAAAAACAGATGCATAAGTGTTGTTGCTTCTCATCCATCAGCAGGTGATCCTGAGAGACGTTCTGTATAGTTTTCTGAAAGTCCAAGCAGAATCTTGCCCTTTGTGTTTGCAAGTGGCACTCTCAATCATATAACTTTGTGTTGGCTTTTTCTCCCTCCCTGTCTCACCCTTCCCTTTCTCTCGCTCCTGCTCACTGGGTTTGCTTTACAGATACTTGAGACTTACAAGTCTTATCACAGGCTCTGCTTTCTGGAGAAGTCATCTCTGAGACAGCCTGGTTTCAGGTGTTCATATCAGATGTTTATATCATGTCAGGTGTTTATATATTGGTAATGAGTTGATTTGGGTCCCGCCAAAAGAATTTTGAAGTCCTCCCACTACCTCAGAATTTGAATGTGGTCCTAAGTAGCAATAGAGCTGTTGCAAATACAAGTAATTAAGATGAGGTCATATTATAGTAGAATGGACCTGTAATACAATATGAATTTGTCTTTATAAAAGAGAAGAGTTAGAGACACAGACACATGAGGAGAGAAGCCATGAAATGATAGAGGCAGACAATGAAGTGATATAGTTGCAAGTCAAGAAACACCATGGATTGCCTGAAAACACTAGAAACTATTGAAGAAAGAGGCAAGGAAGGATTTTTCTTGTGGCTTTCAGAGGGATTATAGCCATATGACACTTAGATTTCATATTTCAAGCCTCTATCACTATGAGATAATCATCTTCTGTTGTTTTAAGTTACTTTGGGATTTTTTTTTTTTTTTTTGGAGAGGTTTTTGTTATAGGGTGCTTGTGCTCACCAGAAAGACAGAGAGAGACAGAGAGACAGAAAGCAAGAAATCGCCCCCACCCCCCCAGGGTGGATGGCCACGCTACAATCCCTTCTCCTCCATTCTCCTCTCGGGATCTTGGGCACGTATGTACACGCACCCAGCATGAGTTTAAGTCACCGGGTCCAGGACTTGAACCACGGTTGACTACATGGGAGTCCAGCGTCATAGCCATTACACTAACTGCTGTTCCTGAGATTCTTTGTTATAACAGCTTTTAGAAATGAAAATAACATTACTATAGATTTTGTGGCCAGATGGTAAATACATGTAGCTGTTTGTTTTCTTACCAGGGGCAAGAATATCAGAGAAGTGAATGTGGCATGTTCTTTGATAAGGAAAGGATTAAGGCTAATGTGGAAACCATGAACATCTGTAAGTGTAAATGTTTTGAAAAAGTACCTAATGATGGGGGACCAGCAGTTAGCTTAATGGCTATGTCGCTGGACTCCCACTTAGTCGACCTTGGTTCACGTCCTGGACCCGGTGGCTTAAAACTCATGCCGGGTGCGTGTGTGTACATGCCCAAGATCCCGAGAGGAGAATGGAGGAGAAGGGATTGCGGCATGGCCATCCCCTCTCGGGGGTGATTTCTCACTTTCTGTCTCTCTGTCTCTGTTTGTCTGGCGAGCACACATGCCCTATAGCGAAAATCTCTCAAAAAAAAAAAAGTACCTAATGATAATAACAGAAAAAATATATAATTGACTTGATATCTGTCAAAATAACAGTACATTGTGTATCTTGCTACATTACTGAATTAGTTTATTAGTTTGAACAGCCTTTTTTTGTGTGGAGTTTTTAAGAGTTCTCTACATATAAGATCATGCCTCCTATAAAGATAAATAATTGTATTTCTTTCCTTCCAATTTGTATGCATTTTATTTATTTGTCTGATTTCTCTTGCTATTACTTTTAGTACTCTTTATTTTTAAAATATTTTTGGAGAGGTTTTTGCTATAGGGTGCGTGCACTTTCCAGAAAGACAGAGAGACAGAGAGACAGAAAGTGAGAAATCACACCCTGTGAGGATAGCTAAGCCAACGGGTCTGGGACTTGAACCACGGTTGACTACATGGGAGTCCAGTGACATGGCCATTACACCATCTGCTGGCCCCTTTCTAGTACTCTTTAATAGAAGTAGTGAGAGTGGGCATCCTTGTCTTGTACTAGGTCTTAGAGGAAAAGTTTTCAGTTTTTCTCCATTGGTTATGAGGCTAACTATGGCCTTTCATAAGTGGTCATTTATTATGCTGAGAAAATTTCATTCTCTATCTTCTTGAGAGTTTTTATTATAAAAGAATAATAAACTTTATCAAATATCTTTTCTTCATTTATTTAGATAGTAATGTTTTTTCTCTTTTATGTAGTTAATGCAGTTTATAATACTGACTGTGTGCATTACAGCAACTTTGCATGCAGAGATAAATCCCAGTTTGTTAATGTATAATCTTTGAGATGTGTTGTTGAATTTGACTTGCTAGTATTTTATTGAGGATTTTTCTTCTATGTTCATTAGAGATATTGGCCTGTTGGATTATTTTCTTGCGGTGTCTTTGTCTGCTTTGATGTCAGAGTAATGCTGGCCTCATAAAACATGTTTGGAAGTATTTTATCTACTTTAATTTTTTGGAAGAGTTTAAGAAGAATTGATATTAATTTTTATTTGAATATGTGTTAGGATTCAGCTGTGAAACCATCTGGTGATCAACTTTTTCTTGTTGGGAGATATTTTTTTTTTTTTTGGAGAGGTTTTTCACTATGGGGCGTGTGTGCTCACCAGACAGACAGAGAGAGACATAGAGACAGAAAGCAAGAAATCACCCCCCAGGGGGGATGGTCACGCCGCAGTCCCTTCTCTTCCATTCTCCTCTCGGGATCTTGGGCACGTACGCACACGCACCCGGCGTGAGTTTTAAGCCACCGGGTCCGGGACTCGAACTGCGGTCGACTACGTGGGAGTCCAGCGACATAGCCATTACGCTAACTGCTGGTTCCCTTGTTGGGAGATTTTTGATCAGTTGTGTTGCTTTAAACCAGTAATTGTACCTATCCAAAAAAATCAATCAAGGAAACAATTCCATTTATGGTAGCATCAAAAAGAATAAAATAATTAAGAATAAATTTAACCAAAGTAGTAAAAAATATGTACACTTAAACAGTAAAATATTGATTAAAGAAATTAAAAAAGACAAATAAATGGAAAGATATCCCATGTTCATGAATTAAAAAATTTAATACTGTTAAAATGTTCACATTATCTAAAGTGATATATAGATTCAATACAGTATCTATGAAAATTCCAGTGGCATTTCCCCCCCCAACAGAAATAGAAAATAAAGATTCTAAAATTTACATGGAAGCACAAAAGAACTCTAATAGTGAAAACAATCATGAGCAAAAAATTCCCAAAATTGAAGGCATTAAACTTCTTAGTTTCAAAGTATATTATAAATCTATAGTAATCAATACTATATTATACTAGCATAGAAAGAGATGCATAAGCCAGTGAAACAAAATAGAGAGGTTAGAATCCAAGCATATGCAGTTGACTAATTTTTGACAAGGCCACTAAGAATACACAGTGAGAAAAGGATAGTCTCATCAACAAATGGTACTGCCATTAACAAAAATAAACTCAAAATGTATCAAAGATCTGAACCTAAGACCTCAAACTATAAAACTACTGGTGGAGACATTGGGATAGGCAAAGACTTCTTAAATAAGACTCCCAAAGCACGGGCTATAATCCCTAAAATAGACAAATGGTATTTATCAGATTGAGTTTCTGCACAGCAAAGGACAGAGTAATTAGTGTGAATTGACGACTCTCAGAACGGGAGAATATTTTTGTATAATATGCCTCAGACAAGGGACTGACAAGCAGAATACATGGAGAACTCAAGTGGCTTACCTGAAAAAAAAAAAGTCTAACTCAATTAAAAGTGGGAAAATGAGCCAAACAAAAATCTAAGGAAGACATGTGAACAGCCAAAAAGCATATGAGAAAATGCTCAACATCCCTCATCATAAGGGAGATGCAGATTAAACCCAGAATGAGATGTCACCTGACCCCTGTCAGAATGGCAAAGATTAAAAATACAAAAAGTGGTAAGTGTTGGTGGGGATGCGGTGAAAGGGAGCTCTCCTACACTGTTGGTGAGAATGTAAGCTGGTTTAGCCACCGTGGAAAACAATATGGAAGTTGTTCAAAGATCTACAAATAGAACACCATTTAATCCAGCTATCCCACTTCTGGGTACTACCCAAAGGACAGGAAAATGCTCAGTCAGAAAAGTTTTTCACATTAATGTATATTGCAGCATTAGTTATGACTGCTAAGACATGGTACCAACCCAAATGTCCACAAACAGGTGAGTGGATGGGAAAAGTGTGGCACATATACTCTGTGGAATACTATTCAGTCATAAAAAACAAGATCCTGGCATTTGATAGAAAGTGGTCAAATATGGAAGATCTATTGCTGAGTGAAGTAAGCCTGGATATGAAGGAAAGTGTATGCATCCACTTAATATATACTTACTATCCACACTTTATGGCAGAGATCTAAATATTGGAGGTCATAAAAGTAGTGAAAATAGTTATGAATGCTGAAGACAGTGTGGAGCAGAGGGAGGGAAGGGAAGAGCATTGAGAAGGATAGCAAGAGAACAACTAGAGAGGCATGACATTAGTGGGACACAGAAATTGTTTATTACCTGTTGGTGATAACATGCATAGTATTCTCAACTGAACTGGTCTGAGAAGTATTTCATGTTGGATAAATTCTCTTTACATGCCAAATTATATATAGTGATTGAATGCTTTTTTAAAAATGAGAATAAATAATAATAATAATAATAATAATAATAATAATCTGAAACAAATGATGAAAAACTATTTGATGATGATGTGGATAGTAATGTTTTTGTCTTGACTAATATGTATGGTAATCATGCTGCAAAAAGAAATGTAATACACTAAATATATATGTGATTAAATGTAATATAAAATTATGATAATATTAAATTAAATAAAAATAGTGCTGCTAAAACGAAATATTCACCTTCAAAGAATACAACTGGACTCTTATTTTATACCGTATACAAAAATTAACTCAAACAAGTTAAATATCTAAGTCTGAAAACTCCTATAAGAAAGCATAGGGAAAAACTCCTTGATATTGACTTTGGCAGTAAATTTTTGGTTATTACACCAAAAACTCAGGGAACAAAAGCAAAAATAAACATTGTGGATGTTGTTGTTTCTTTGTAGACTCTAAATATTGTTTATTGTTTCTCTAAGTTTTTTTTTGGATAAAGTTATGTATATTTTATTTATTTATTTTATTTCAATTCATTTATTTGCATTCATTCACTGTACATCATTACAGCATACAAAATGAGATTTTCCATCCAGAGTACACTGTATATTGTCT
>NW_006207036.1:239539-240817 GCF_000334495.1 Tupaia belangeri chinensis
TGATGATGATGTGGATAGTAATGTTTTTGTCTTGACTAATATGTATGGTAATCATGCTGCAAAAAGAAATGTAATACACTAAATATATATGTGATTAAATGTAATATAAAATTATGATAATATTAAATTAAATAAAAATAGTGCTGCTAAAACGAAATATTCACCTTCAAAGAATACAACTGGACTCTTATTTTATACCGTATACAAAAATTAACTCAAACAAGAAAAATATCTAAGTCTGAAAACTCCTATAAGAAAGCATAGGGAAAAACTCCTTGATATTGACTTTGGCAGTAAATTTTTGGTTATTACACCAAAAACTCAGGGAACAAAAGCAAAAATAAACATTGTGGATGTTGTTGTTTCTTTGTAGACTCTAAATATTGTTTATTGTTTCTCTAAGTTTTTTTTTGGATAAAGTTATGTATATTTTATTTATTTATTTTATTTCAATTCATTTATTTGCATTCATTCACTGTACATCATTACAGCATACAAAATGAGATTTTCCATCCAGAGTACACTGTATATTGTCTTAATCAAGCACATCAACAAACATGTTATTGTCAGCAAATGATCTTCCATTTCTTGTTTTCTGTATGTTTTGCTTTTTTCCCCCCCATCCTTGATTCCCTATCTCTTACCCTCTGCCATCTCCCACTCTCCTCCCACACTGTCTCTGGTATCTATGTTTGCTTTCTATACTGTTTCCCCCCACATTTTATTGAATCACCAAAGACCCTAATCAATCCAAATACCCTCATAGCAAACACAGGTGACACACATTTCCATGAACACAAGTCTAACTTTACGCATCCTATAAAGTAGCACCTAGCTGGGGCTACATATCATACTGCAGTCATTGAATAGATATATATTTTTTTTTCCTGAAACTTTTTTTTTGTAACTCAATTTACATTCCTTCCCTAAGCATCATCACAGCACACAAAATGCGATCTCCCATCCAGTACACACTGCATAGTGACTCAATCTTGCACTTTACAAACAATTTTCCATTTCTAGTTCCTAGAATTATTTCCACCCCTCTTTCTGACCCTCTGTCCCTTCCCACCCTCCTCTCACACCACCTCTGGTATCTACAATTGTCCTTAATTCCCTTCCCACTCACATTGCATTGATCACACAATTTCCTACATAACCTAACTACTTTCAATGGTGAGTTCACTCGTTACTATTAAGAAAACCAGTTTTAACTTAAATCAAAGAAAAGCCAAGGAACTTTGCTTAAAGCCAGGAAACAGGTTAGGATTCTGTTCA
>NW_006207036.1:241102-244677 GCF_000334495.1 Tupaia belangeri chinensis
GTTAGCCTGATGGGATGTCCTTTGTAGGTAACTTGATGTTTTTCTCTTGCCAATCTTAGTATCTTGTCTTTGTCTGCGGTTTTGGTCAACCTGGCTATAATGTGTCTTGGAGAAGATCTTCTTGGGTTGATTCTATTTGGGGTCCTTTGTATTTCCTGGGACTGGATCTTCCAATGCCTCTCTAGGTTTGGAAAGTTTTCTTGCAGGATTTCATGGAATAGATTATCAATGCCCTTATGGGTCTCTTCACCTTCTGGAATGCCAATTATCCAGATATTTGGACATTTTATGGTATCCAGTACTTCTTGCATATTATTCTCAAATTTTTGGGCCATTTTCTCAGTCTTCATGGTGGATTTTTCTAGGCTAGCCATTTTCTCTTTTACATCTGAGATTCTATTTTCTGAATGATCTAGTCTGCTTTTAATACTTTCAAGGGAGATTTTGACTTCTTGTATTATAGACTTCATCTCTAGTTATGTACATTTTAAATTTTAACTGTTGTGTCCATTTAAGATTTCTGTACTATAATAATCATTAACTATAGATGTAGTAGTTGAAGCAAGACATATCTGGTGAATGCTACATGAACTATAGAGAATAATATTGCCCAGGAGAAGCTTATAATCTTATGAACTCTGCCTGAAATGTGGAGGAAAATGTAGAGAAAATAAAAAATAAGAGGAGAACAAGTAGGAATTTATTACAAAAGAGAGAGAGAGAGAGAGAGAGAGAGAGAGAGAGAGAGAGAAAGAGAGAGAGAGAGAGACACTATGAAGGTAGAAATGGAAATGGAGACAATTAGCAGGCCTGAGAAATATTTAGGAGATAAAATCCATGAGAATTGATAATGGATTAGGAGAGTTGAAGGTAGGTGTTAAAGATACTCCTTAGGACTGGCATTCTCTCATGTAAGTGGGTGGTAGGCCATCCATTTGCTGTCACATGGAACACTAGAGTGGGGTTGTGTTTGGCTTTAGATTTCTCAAGTATGAAATATAGTTTGTTGAGTACTAATACAGGCAGTCTATAGCTCAGAGGAGTGGTATGAATTAGAGACAAAAGTGCGGAGAATTTGATTTTGGAAGTAATTGAAGCCACCCATAAGTCTGAATTAATTTTATTGTGGTGACAGGGTAGAGTAATGCTGGGGACCAGCCTCGGTGGGGGTGGGTTGGCTCGACAGAGGCGACGCTGGAAAGAAAGGAAGACCAAGGCCTCGTGCTTTTTCATGCACATCCTAAGCCGGACACTCCTCTAAGATCACTCTCTGAGGAGTGACAACTGTTAGGAATCATCATGCCTTTTTATTGAAAATGTGATACATGCAAGTAAATGGGAGAGGGGCTACGTGTTCTAATTATCAATTCATAAAGTTTTAACAATAGAAACCATTCAGGGTTTGATTAAGGGCAGGTCTATTAATCATTGATACAGTTCAACAATTGTTTGATTGATGAAAGCAGGTTCCTGGTAACTTCAAGCAGTGCAGTTTCAGGAAACAATTCCAGTAAGCAGAGTTAACTATCAACCGATGTTCAGCAGCAGCTGTCTTATGATTACTGAAAGAAAATCTCAAGCATAGATATTAGTTCTTATGGATTTTCATAAAGAATGATACTTATATAATTCTATAGGGATTTAAAACTTAAGGAATCCTAATATATTTACCTATCCTGAAGGGGTGGAGTTAGTGTTCACTTGATGAGGGCGGGGATACAACCTTTTCAACTGGTGGTGAAGTGACTAATAAGTTAATGAAAAACTTTAAAATGGGTTTACGGTGTTGTGGATACACTTGTGTAGCCTATGGCACCACTGTTATGTATTTTATTAGAACATTAGTTACCATGGGATGAGAGCGTCCTGGGCCAGTTTCGGCCTAGTCCTATTGTACGTGAAAAGATTATTTATATTAAATGTGTCTTGAAGGGCCTTCCAAAGATCAAGAAGAACTTTAGCACACCCTTTACTGTGCCCAATGAAGCGTTGTAATTAACAGTAAGCGGTCAGGGTAAAGGGGAGCGGTCGGGGGGACTTTTCAGGGAATCTTGCCACACACTCAAGATGTATGAGGGAGCTATGTAATTCTTTTGTAGTAGTAAATTGGGGAGTCAGAGGGGGGTCACTTCCCAGCAAGGCTATCACAGTCCCGGAGCGAATAGCAAGTGGCCTTGCCAACATGCTAAGTGACCCAAGCTTGTTCCAAGGTCGGGGGGCGTACAGTCGCGGCCTTGCCAACTCACTGAACCTACCGAAAGTGATGCTCAAAGGTCAAGGGGCTCACACGGGTCCTGGAGCCCCACTGGGTTGGACTCCTCCTGAGTAAGAAGAAAAGTCATATTGCCAAGTCTCTGGAACTTGGTAGCTGGGAAGAGAGGCATAAGCCCACAACTAATTTCAAGATCCGAACAAGTTCATAGACCCAGGGTCCATTTGCATAGATGAGAGAAGACTGGCTCCCATTGAGAAAGAATCTTGCTATATGGCAAAAAAGTGTACTGTAAATATTGCTTGTGGCTTTTCTGAGAGAGACCTGTGACTGTTTACCAGAATTACTATACACAGGGGTAGAGTGAACAATCATATTTTTTAGGGACACCAACTCTGAACTGACACTGTTAATTTATAGATATCCTAAATGTCATTATGGTTTGCTATTCAAAGTTGAGGCTTAATAAGATCAGGTGATCAATGGGGTTTTGATTTGTGTCCATTGAACAGTGGCTTCTAAACCCAGTTTGTGATTATTCCCCAGGTCCAGAATGAAAACTGGCATGAACACACCCAGAAAATGGTAGAATTCTCACATAATTTCCTTGACCTGGAAAACCCAGTTTAGCTCATCTGAGCTGCCTCTACCTGTCAACAAAATATACCAGAATTGATAGTACTTTGTTTCCTGGAGCAATCACAAAGAATGTCCTCATGAAAGACTTAAGAGATGCAAGGGTGGTGATTCTCATCATATCCTCATTTGACTCACTTTTTTGGTCTATGTGGATGAGAGATCTTGAAAATGAGTCATTATCCTAAACTTAATCAGGTGGTGATTTCAATTGCATCTCCTTTCAGACATAGTTTATTGCTGAAACAAATCATCCCAAATCCTGGCACCTGGCACACCTAATTATATGTAAACGATTGCTTTTCTAGGCCTATTATTTAAGAAAATAAGAAATTATCATTTCACTGACTAGTTAGAAATATATCTTCATTGCCTATTTTCAGGGCTATTTAATCTCTGTAGCCTTATGTCATACTCTAGTTTTCAGGGATCTTGATCAACTTTTCATTCCACAGGGCATTACATTGTATTATTACATTGATGATAGCATGCTGATCAGATAAGATTATCAGGCAAAACAATGACTAGACAACTTGTTGAGACATAAGTGTCAGAGGCAGGGAAACAAATCCCACAGAATTCAGTCATCTATTACTGTGGTGAAATTTCTAGCAGTCCAATGTATCTTTTTCAAGCTGAAGGTCTAGCTTCTGTATTTTGCCTGTTCTACCAAGAAGAAAGAGATGCAATAGACAGTAAGTATCTTTGGATACTAGAAGTAATATAT
>NW_006207036.1:244996-245721 GCF_000334495.1 Tupaia belangeri chinensis
ATATATATACATGCACATATATAAAATATACATCTTATTTAGAAAAATTTTGTTTATTTCATTTGAGGGAGAGAGAGGGAGTTGGGAGGGACCCCTGACAAGATCTTGACACACTACATTCCCTCCTCCAGTCTGCCAGCCAACAAGCTCACTGGCATATGATAGGTGTACCCAATGTATTCCAGTCAACCTAGAAACTGGACCCTGGCCTTTCTCATATGGCTCCAGTATCACATGAAAGCTTCCTACTCCTTGTGCCACCAGAGGCAATCTGTATTTTATTCAGGTATGCTATTATAAGCTATTTACCAGATAAATTGAAAAGGTTCCAATATTAAAAAGTATTGGGCTAGTCAGGTGACATGGCATAGTGGTTAAGGTGCTGGGTCCCACATAGCCAACTGCGTGGTTCAAGTCCTGGATCCAGCAGCTTGGAAAATGTGCCAAGCATGTGTGTGTGCATGCCCAAAATCTCGAGAGGAGAATGGAGAAAAGATTGGTATGGCAAGTTCCCCTGGAGGGAGGGGAGATTTCTTTCCCTTTCTCTCTTTCTCTCTGGTGAGCGTGTGTACCCTATAGTAGACATTTTTTTAAAAAGGTTAAAAATAAGAAAAAAACCCTATAGTAAGCCCACACTATTAGGCAAACTGGTTTGCCACATAGGCAATTCCAAGAGAGAAGATGCGATTGAAGTGTCAAAGGTGAAAAGATATTTATATATATAT
>NW_006207036.1:245825-247185 GCF_000334495.1 Tupaia belangeri chinensis
TATATATATATATATAAATAAAAGGATGGTTATATAGGAACTTTGGTAGAATCCTGCATGCAAATTACAGCACATTGATATTTAGAATTCTGAAGCATAGCTAGTCTACCCTCTATAGATAATAGTTTTTCTTTTTGAGAAACAGTATAACTGTGAGCCACCAAGTTACCATGGAACCTGAGCTTCTCATCATAAATTAGGTTACCCTGTTTATAATAAAACTGTATCATAAATATTCAAGCTATTTCTTGAAATGAAAGCCACAAATTGGGTATTTAAAAAACAATCCCTCGTCAGACAAGTGGTCTAATTTGATGTTGGGCTGGTACTGAAGTCATAAGTGTCTCAAGTAGCCATGATCCAACTTTTTCCTACATTTCCTTCTCCCTCTTAGACTATATCAATGATCTAATGGGGATCCCCTCATTATTAGTTAACTAGGGGAGACAGTTCTTTTTTATTTTGAGAGATTTTTGCTATAGGGTACATGTGCTTACCAGAAAGACAGAAACAGAGAGACAGAAAGTGAGAAATAACCTTTTAGGAAGGATGTCCACAATCCCTTCTTCATTTTCTTCTCAGGATTTTGAGCACACATACACATACATTTGGCATGAGTTTGAAGTGACCAGTGACTGGAACCGCCGTCAACCATGTGGGAATCCAGAGTCTTAACCATTAATTCCACCTACTGGTCCCTGAGAAGACAATTCTTCCATTATACCAACACCATCTAGATGTGAATTGCTGCAATGTTACAACTCTACTCTGGGATGGCCCTGTCAGTGAGAAGGAAAATCTTCCTAGTTGGCAGAACTTCAAGAATGTGGACTTTGTCGGTCATATTTCTTAGAAGGAGAGGTGGCTGGAGGTATATATCTACATTATTTTATGAATAGCTAATGGTTTTTATTCATGGCATTAGTGATTTGGAAGGAACGTGATTGGAAACTTAGAAAACAGAGCTAGGGATAAAAAGTATATATATATATTTTTTTTATTATTAATTCACTTTACACCATCACAACACACAAATGAATTTTCCATCAAAATACACTGTGCATTGGCTCAATCAAGCACATCCACATACATGTTCTCAGCAAATAAGTTTCCAATTCTTATGTCCTGCATACCTTGCCCTTTGTCTTGCCATCCCTGATTCCCCATCCCCCACCCTCTGCTATGTCCCATCTTCCTCCCCCATTGTCCCTGGCATCCATGGTTGCCCTCCACACCTTCCTCCCCCTCTCCCCATTCAATTGTTATGCCAATGAACTTAATTAGTCTAAATAAATCCATTAGCTAGCACAGCTGACACAAACCTACACATGTATCCAAGTCTGACCCTAGGCATAAACCC
>NW_006207036.1:250277-254088 GCF_000334495.1 Tupaia belangeri chinensis
GGGCCCACGCAGGGCCCGGGGGGGCCCGCAGCAGGGCCCTCCGCCCGCCCGCCCTCCCACCGCCTCGCTCAGTGCGGGTCCCGGGGTCGGGATAAAAAGTATATTAACAGACCTCGTAGAATGCACACAGACTGTTTGTATATTTTTATCTCATGTGAATACTGTCCAAAGAGCAATTTATGAAGGAGAAAATCATAGCAATAGGTGGGTAATATGACCTGTTCTATGGACATAAGGTAGTTTCTTCATTTTTTAAAAAAACTAAAACAGTTGACGATTTTATTTCACAATACAAATGAAAACTGTACTTTTTTGTCTCCCTTCTCTCCTCCAAAACTAATCTTACTTTTAATTTTTTTTTTTTAAATAAGAAGGGGGAGAAAGTCTTCCTTGACATGATGTCAGAAAACACCCAGAGTCACAGCACCATGGTCTCCTGGTAGTTCAAGTAGAACAAGTTAATATAAAACTGACATAAAGAGGCCTCGTTTCATCCTTATCTGTCTGGCCTAGTCAACCCTGGCTGAGTGGGCACCATGATGGCCCAGGCAGGAGGTCTCATCATTGGGGGCCCAGGCATCATGGGCATGTGGCCTCCCAGGGCGGCCTCATTCCAGGAGCAGGTCCTACTGGCATCATCCCCGGATGAGGAGGAGGCGCCATCACTGGCATCATGGGAGGGTCCCCCATACGGGGTGCTGGCATCATGCCAGGGCAAGGAGGAACCCGGAGACTGGGGGGAGGTGGGATCACCCCCCAGCAGGAGGAGGAGCAGAGAATGGAGTAGGAGGTATCTTCCCTTGTTGAAAAGCAGCGGTTGTTTTGTCAGTCAGGCTTTGAGCCTGCTCTTCCACTCATTTCTGATAGCAGTCTTTCACATTCTCTTTGTATTTCTACCACTGCAGTGTGTTTATCTCATGGATGGAGAATCATGGGTGAGACATGTCTCACAGTAGTCACAATAAAACATAGGGCTCCTCAGGCTGTCAGCCACTCTGTTCCGCGCCACCCAGAAATGACCAACATAAGGTAGTTTCTTATCCTACACATCCTTGTTCATGAACAAAGTAGCTATGATGACATGAATGCAGATTATACACAGGCTCAGCAACATGGATTTCCATTCACTAAGGCCCACCTGGCTTCAGACACTGTTATGAGTTCCATCTGCTAATAACAGAGACAAACACTGAACCCCCAATATGGCACCTTTTTCCAGGAGCTCTATCCCATTACCTGGTGGCAGGTTGGTTACATAGTACCATTTATATCATAGAAAAGATAACGTTTATTCACATTTGAGTAGACTTACAGTGAACACAGATTACCTTTTCTTTCTGTAATACTGCTGCCCAAACTACCATCCATGAATTAATTGATGCTTTATGAGTGTTCATAATATTCTATACAGCATTGCTTCTGACCAAAGAGCCCATTTTACAACAAATAAAGTACATGCTCGTGTCCATGTAATTTGCTGTTCTTACCACGTTCTTTTCACCCTGACATAGCTGCCCTTATACAAAAGTAGAATAGCTTTTGGAAACTCTGCTATGGTGCAAGCTGGGTGGCAGCACCTGGTGGGTCAATAGTTATCTCAAAGATACAGTCAATGTTCCAAATCAGCTGTCTTTATCTATCTCTATCTAACTGTCTATCCTAGTTACGTAATCTCTATCTACCTCTCTCTCTACCTATCTATAGCTATCTATCTACCTAGCTATCATCTATCTATATCTATCTCTATCATCTATCATCTCTCTATCTCTATCATCTATCTTCCTATCTCTATCTATGATCTATCTCTATCTATAATCTATCTATCTATCTACATCTATCTATCTATATCTATGTATATCTATCTCTATCATCTATCTACCTATCTCTATCATCTATCTCTATATCTATCATCTATCTATCTATCTATCTATCTATCTATCTATCTATCTATCTATCTATCTATCATCTATCTATCTATATCTATCACCTATTTATCTATTTCTATCTATCATCTATCTATCTATATCTATCTATCTAATCTATCTATCTATCTATCTATCTATCATCTATCTATCTATATGTATATCTATCTATCAATATCTATCTACCTACCTATCTATATCTATCTATCTATCTATCTTTCCTCTTCTATCTTTCATCTATCTTTCTCTATCTCTATATCATCTATCATATATCTCTATCTATCATCTATCTATTTCTCCCATAGCCAGTATTCACAGTTTTGGGCATCAAAGAGGAAATGGGTGGGAGTGAATGGATCTTTTCATTATTAACTATAGAAATATACTAGCAAAATTTTTTGTTTCTGTTTCCCATGACTTTCTTTCTTTCTTTCTTTCTTTCTTTCTTTCTTTCTTTCTTTCTTTCTTTCTTTCTTTCTTTCTTTCTTTTCTTTCTTTTCTTTCTTTTCTTTCTTTTCTTTCTTTTCTTTCTTTCTTTCTTTCTTTCTTTCTTTCTTTCTTTCTTTCTTTCTTTCTTTCTTCCTTTCTTTCCTTTCTTTCCTTTCTTTCCTTTCTTTCTTTCCTCTTTTGGAGAGGTTTTTGCTTTAGGGTGCTTGCACTCGCTAGAAAGACAGAGAGAGACAGAGAGACAGAAAGTAAGAAATTACCTCCCAGGGGAGATGGCCATGCCACAATCCTTTTTCCTCCATTCTCCTCTCGGGACCTTGGGCACATACGCACATGCACCTGGTGTGAGTTTAAGCCACTGGGCCCGGGACTTGAACCATGGTTGACTACATGGGAGTCCAGCAACATAGCCATTATGCCAACTGTTGGTCTCTCTCATGATTTTCTAAGATGTATCTTTTATTTTTTTTTTTTAAAATTGCTATAAGGTATGAGAGAGAGAGAGAGAGAGAGAGAGAGAGAGAGAGCGAGAGAGAGAGAGAGAGAAATGAAAAAACGCACACGCGAGGGTAGCGCAAAACCCTTCTCCTTTTGGGATTTTGGGTACTGAAGCACATGTGCCCAGCATGTTTTTCAAGCCACCTGGTTGGGACTCAAGCCACACAATCATCCATGTGGGTTTCAGCCTCCTTAATTACCATGCCATTGGCTGGTCCCTCTGTTGTTCGTCATTTTGGGTTTTTCCTTAGCTCCTAAAGGAAGAATGCTTCAACCTGAGGGTACAGGAGTGGTTCCACTAAATTGGAAGTTGATCTTGCTATTTGACTTCTTTGGACATTTAAGGCTGGTAAACCAACTGTAAGAAAAAGCAGTTTCTCTACTGGGTGGTGATGATTTACCCAGACTATAAAATTAGATTGTTGTTCTATCTAGTGGGAGAAGTACTTTTGGAATGTAGGAGATCTGCCAAGGTGCCACATAATACTGCCATGACCTGATTAAAGTCAACAGCAGTTGACTTTAAGTCAATGAAAGAAAATAATAAAACATTATGTAACAGAGAGCACCCCCTAGAGGGTGCTCTAATTGAGCACCTGCATAATTGACTATGGAAACACATTTATTTTAATTTATTTTATACATTTAATTACTATACATCACTTAAGTTGAATTTACCCAACATGAATACACTTTACACCAGTTCAGCTGAGGATACCAAACAAATTATCATCAACAGACAACAATCCATTTCCATGTCCCATAAACTTCTTGCCTCTCTATTTTCCTCCTTAATTTCTTTCCTTACACTCTCCCCCTTTTCCCACCCTCTTCTAACATTGTCTCCCATTTTCAATGCTTCTATGTTCTCTAGTCTTTCAGTTTTCACCATAGAGTGTGGACAGTCAGTAAATATTAAGTGGAGACTTAATATTTCAGTCTGG
>NW_006207036.1:254110-313507 GCF_000334495.1 Tupaia belangeri chinensis
GAAATCTTCCATATTCGTCCACTTTCTATAAAATGCCAGGATCTTGTTTTTTTAATTTTTAATTTTTTTATATAGCAAAGTAGTATTCCATAGAGTATATGTGTCACACTTTTAAAAGCAATTCATCAGTTCATGGACATTTGGGTTAGATCCATGCCTTAGGAATTGTGAATAATGCTGCACTGTAAAGATGTATGAGATGAAATGTAATATAAAATTTATGATAATAATTAATATAATTATATTAAAAAATAATGTTGAGGGACCAGCAGTTGGTATAATGGCTATGTCATTGGACTCCCATGTAGTCGACTGTGGTTCGAGTCCCAGACCCTGTGGCTTAAACTCATGATGAGCGCGTGTGCGTGAGTGCCCAAGATCCCGAGAGGAAAATGGAGAAGGGATTGCAGCATGGCCATCCCCCTGGGGGGTAATTTCTCTCTTTTTGTCTCTCTGTCTCTCTCTGTCTTTCTGGCAAGCACATGCATCCTATAAAAAAAAAAACTCTCAAAAAAATGATAATGTTGCACTAAACATAGACATTCAACCACTTTTCTTACTGAGCATTCACCTGTCCTTTGGGTAGATACCCAGGAGTGGAATTGCTGGATCATATCGTAGTTCTATTTGTAGGTCTTTGAGGAACCTCCATATTGTTCTCCACAGTGGCTGGAACAATCTACATTCCCACGAACAGTGTAGGAGAGTTCTTTTTCACCACCCCCTGCCAGCAGTTATCATTTTTTTTTTTCAATCTTCACCATTCTGAGTGGAGTTAGGAGGTAGGAGGTATCTCATTGTGGTTTTGATCTGTGTCTCCCTTATGATGAGGGATGTTGAGCATTTTTAGAAACACATTTTAAAAAGAAGAGTATATTGTGTGTGTGTGCTATAGGGAATGTGCTTACCAAAGAGAAAGGAGAGAGAGGGGGAGAGAGAGAGAGAGAGAGAGAGAGAAATCACCCCCCAGGGGTATGCCATGCCGCAGACCCTTCTTCTCCGTTTTCCTCTTAGGATATTCTTCTCTAGTCTCCTTTTGGGATTTTGGGTACACACATACCCACGCTGGCTTCATTTTCTCTTTTCTTTTCTTTCTCTCTCTTTCTCTCTCTCTCTTTTTGTCTTTATTTCTTCTCTCTCTCTTTCTCTCTCTCTCTCTCTTTCTCTCTCTCTCTTTCTTTCTTTCTCTCTCTTTCTTTCTCTTTCTTTCTTTCTTTCTTTCTTTCTTTCTTTCTTTCTTTCTTTCTTTCTTTCTTTCTTTCTTTCTTTCTTTCTTCTTCCTTCTTTTTCTTCTTTCTTTCTTTCATTTTTTGGTCATAGGGCACATGAGCTCACCAGAGACAGACAGAGACAGTGAGAGAGAAAGTGAGAAATCACTCCCCCTCAGAGGGGATGACCACAGTGTGATCCTTTCTGCTCCATTCTCCTTGGATTTTGGGCATGCATACACACATTCCTGGTGTGATTTTCAAGCTTCCTGGTTTGGGACTTGAAGTGCTGTCAACCATATGTGAGTCCAGCTCTGCTTTTTTTTTTTTTTTTCCCAGAGAGATTTTTGCCATAAGGCATATGTGCTCATCAGAGAGACAAAGGAACAGAAAGTGAGAAATCACTCCCCTCCAGGTGTGATGGCCATGCTACAATCTCTTCTCTATTCTTCTCTCAGGATCTTGGGCATGCACACACACATGCCCTGAGTGAATTGTAAGCTCCTGGAATCTGGGACTCAAACTGCAATCGACTGTGTGGGGGAGTCCAGCGACATAACCATTTCACAGTGTGCTAGTCCCAGTCTAGCTCCTTCAACCACTGTGCCACTTTCTGGCCCCTAATAAAAGTGTATTTATCTATTCCATAAGTAATATATGCGGAGAGAGAGACAGTGAGAGAGTGTGTTCTTCTGGAGCCAAACATCAATCTCATTTCCATCCCCAGGTGACCTCTGTTCTGCTTTTGTCTGTATAGATTTGCCGTTTTGGGACATTTATATTATTGAGATCATACAATATCCTTTCATGTCTGTCTTCTTTTACCTAGCAAAATGTTTTTGAGGGTCTTTCTTACAATTAAGCGGGTGTATCTGTTTTTTCCTTTTATAGTTTAATAGTATTTCATATAGTTTATACATTCACCAGTTAATAGACTCTTAGATTGTTTCCAGTTTTGAGCTACTATGAATAATGTTGCTATGAACATTCACAGACAAGTCTATGTATTTTTTTTTCTATTTGAAGAGTTTTTTGCTATAGGGCATGTGCGCTCACCAGAAAGAGAGAGACAGAAAGTGAGAAATCACCCCCAGGGGGGATGGCCACGTTGCAGTCCCTTCTCCTCCATTCTCTTCTCAGGATCTTGGGCACACATGCACACGCGCCCGGCATAAATTTAAGCCACCAGGTCTGGGACTCGAATAGCAATCGACTACATGGGAGTCGAGTGATATAGCCATTACGCTAATTGCTAGCCCCTATTTGTATTTTTTTAAGATATGCATTTTTCCCCCTTGGGTAAATTCCTGAAAGTAAAATTGATGACTTGTATGATCAATTTATATTTAATTTTCTTTTCAAAAGGCTATGTGTATCATTTTATATATTTCCCTAATAACTAATTCGATGGAGCACTTTTTCATGTGCTCATTTTCCATCTGCATATCTTCTTCGGTTTGGTGTTTGCCCAAATATTTTGCCATTTTTAAATTAGATCATGTTTCTTCTGAGTTGCGTCATTTATTGAAGTCTTCAAAAAGTTTGTGAAAAAGGCCTATTATTAAAAAATCTATGGATGAATTTCAAAAATTTTGCACCAAAATAAACTTGTATTTTAAGATTCCATGAATGTTTTGAAATACTCTTCTATACCACATTTTCTATATTTATTCATCTTTTGATGGACACTTAAGTTGTTTCATACTTTGACTATTGTATTAAAAAATAATAGATAATGAATAAGTAAGTAATAATGCTGCAATGAACACAGGAGTGCAGATATTGTTTTAAGATACTGATTTTGGGACCAGCAGATGGTGTAATGGTTACGTTGTTGGACTCCCACATAGTGAACCATGGCTTGAGTCCCAGATGTGGTGGCTTAAAACTCACACTGGTTGTGTGTGCATCAATCCCCAAAATCCCGAGAGGAGAATGGCGGAGAAGGGATTGTGGCATGGCCATCCCTCCTGAGGGGTGATTTCTCACTTTCTGTCTCTCTCTCTGTATGTAAATACATTTGTCCTATAGCAAAAATCTCTCTCAAAAAAAGAGAAAAGATACTGACTTCAATATCTTCATGGAACTTGGCTGCTGATTTTATATTCATTATGCTAATATGGCTTATGACTTTGATTCATTTTTGTATATTGAACCATTCTTGCATTCCAGAAATAATTTTCATTTTGTCAAGGTGTATGATCTTTTTTGTATGTTGCTGAATTTGATTTGCTAGTATTTTGTCAATGATTTTTACATTAGCATTTTTAAGGGATATTAGCATGCAGTTTTCCTTTTTCTAGAGTGTCTATTAATATTATAATTTCGAATTTATATTTAACAATTGTGCATATTTTGGGGTAAATTGTGGTTATACAAAAACATGTATGTGTTGTATAATAATTAAATCAGAGCAATATATACATCCACCATCTTATATCATTTGTATTGTGCACATTTAAAATCCACTCTTCTAAATATTTTGACTTTTCTTTTTTTAAGTTTTTTGCCATAGGATGCATGTGCTTGCTGGAGAGAGACAGAGAGAGGGAAGGTGAGAAATCACCCTTTGGAGGGAAAGCCATGCTGCAATTCATTCTCTTCCAGACTCCTCTGAGGAGTTTGGGCATGCACACATACATGTTCTCAGTGTGATTTTCAAGCCACTGCATCTGAGACTCGAACCCCAGTTGGCTACGCAGGCGTCCAGTCCTTAACCACTACACCATGTGTTCACCCACTATTTTGAATTATACATTAATTTTTATCCTACTATTGTTACTCTACTCTCCTATAGTACTCTAGAACTCATTCCACTTATCTACCTGTATTTTTGTGTCTGCTACTCAAGCTCCTTCAACCTCTTTTATCCCTCCCTTTTCCAACTTCTGGTATCCACCATTATACTTTACACTTTTATGCAAATGAACTTTTGAGCTTCCACTACTGAGTAAGAGCATACAGTATTAGTCTTTCTGTGCCTGTTTTATTTTACTTAGCATCATTTACTTCAGGCATGTCTATGTTGCCTCAAATAACTAGATTTCCTCCTTTTTATAGTTGAATACTACCCCACTTTATGTATAGCCCACATTTTACTTACCTATTCAGCAGTTGTTGGGCTCTTACATCGATTCTGTAGCTGCAAGTATGGGTAATGCTGCAGTAAGAAAGGAATGCCTGTATTTCTTCCCTGTACTGATTTTTTTCCCTTGCAGGTATGTATCCAAGTAAGATTACTGGATTATAAAATGGTTCTATTTTTAGATTTTTGAGGAAACTCTATACCTTTTTCTGTAGTGACTGTATGGTTTGCATTCCCACCAACAGTGCTCCAGAGTTCCCCTTTTTATTCTTTTTTGTTTTGATAGTAGCCACTTTAATTGGGGTGAGGTAGTATCTCATTGTAATTTTTTAAAAGAGATTTTTGCTATAGGACACGTGTACTCGCCAGAAAGATAGAGAGAGACAGAGAGATGGAAAGCGAGAAATCACCCCCCAGGGGGATGGTCACGCTGCAATCCCTTCTCCTCCATTCTCCTCTTGGGATCTTGGGCACGCACGCACATGCGCCTGGCGTGAGTTTAAGCCACTGGGTCTGGGACTCAAATAGCAGTCAACTACATGGGAGTCCAGAGACATAGTGATTATGCTAACTGCTGTCCCCTCTCATTGTACTTTTGATTTGCATTTCTTTGATAATTAGTTATGATGCATTTTTTCATGAGATTTTTGGCTATTTGTATGTATTTTTTTTTTCTGTCAAGTCATGTGTACTGGCCAGAGAGAAACAGAAAGGGTCTTTTATGATTCTATATGAATTTAGGATTATTTATTTTTTCTACTTCCATGAAGAATACTGTAAGGATTTTTATAGAAACTGAATTGAATCTGTAAATCACTTTAAGTATTGATATTTTAACAATATTGATTCTTCCAACCTATGAATAGCAGATGTCTTTTTTTTTTTTTTTTGGTGTCTTTAAATTCCTTTCATCAGTGTTTTATAGTTTTCATTGTGGAGATCTTGTGCCTCCTGGGTTAAATCTGTTCATAAATTTTTTTGTTTTCTTTTCTATAGTTATAGCAAATAGAATTGCTTTCTTGATTTCTTTTGCAGCTAGCTCATTGTTGGTATATGAAAAGGCTACTGATTTTTCTATCTTGATTTTGTGTACTGTTATTTTACTGAATTAGTCAGTTCTAAGAGGTTTATGATGGAGTCTTAGTTTTTGTATTAATATGGCTATGTCATCTGCAAACAGGGACAATCAAACTTCTTTCCAATTTGAGTGCCCTAATGTCTCTCTTTTATTTAAAGAAGGTTTAGTTTTTTTTTTTAAGTTTATTTTTCTTCTTTCATGAGACTGAAAATCACAGAGAGAAAGAAAAGCACTCCCCACAAGGTCTCACGCTACAATCTCCTGCTCACCTCCCCACACTCTGTCTTCCAAGTGAGTCAGAATCAAGGGTACATGTACCCAATATGCTCAGGTCAACTAGATTGTTGAATCTGTGATCGTCCTTGTGGGTCCAACATTACCATTATGCCACCAAGCCGGCTGTAATTTCTTTCCTTTGCCTAGTTGCTTTAGCTAGCTAGCTTTTCATTACTGTGTTAAATAGGGGTGAAGAAAGAGGATATCCTTGTCTTGTTCCAGTACATAAAAGAAAAATTTCCATTTTTTTCTCATTCAGCATGATCTTAGTTGTGGGTTTGTCACAGATGGCCTTTGTTTTATTGAGATATGTGCCTTGTATACCTAGTGTGTTGAGGGTCTTAGTCATAAAAGAATATCCTAATTTGTCAAATGTGTTCTCTGTGTCAATTGAAATGATTATATGATTTCTATCTTTCATTCTGTCAATATGGTGTATCATGCTTATTGATTTACATATTTAATTTTTAAAAAAATTTCCAGAGGGTATGTGTGCTTGACAGGGAGTGGGAGAAAGGAAGTAAGAACCCTCTATTGGATGTGGTCACACTACAATAGGTTCTTTTCTATTTCTCCATCTTGTTGGAATTTTGGGGCACACATATGCTTGGCATGTTTTCAAGCTGCCTGACCAGAATTTGAACCAGAGTCACCCATATGGGATCCAAACTGCAGCCAACCATATGGGATCTAAGTCCCTTAGCCACTAGGCTATGCAGTTGGTGTTGACTCGCATATGCTGAATCATCTTTGTATCCCAGGGATAAATCCAACCTGTTCATTGCATGTGATCTTTTTAAAGAGCTATTGAATTTGGTTTACTAATATTTTGTAGAGAATTTTGCTCCTCTGTTTATCAAGGATATTGGTTTGTAGTTTTCTCTTTGTTGTTGGTATCAGAGTAATGGTGGACACATACAAGAAGGTTGGAGAAATTTCCCCTTCTTGGATTTTTGGAATAGTTTGAGGAAAAAAAAGGCAATAGTTCTTTAAAAGTTTTGTAGAATTGGGGCCAGTGGGTGAAGATGTTAAGGCACTGGATCCCACATGGCCGACTGTGTGGTTTGAGCCTTGGATCCAGTGGCTTGAGTATCATGCCGTGTGTGTGTGGGGGGTTGTGGGGGGGGCACCCAAAATCCTGAGAGGAGACTGGAAGAGAAGAGATCACTGTGTGGCTGTTTCCCCAGAGGGGGAGTTCTCACTTTCTCTCTCTCTGTTTCTCTCATATCCTATAGCAAAAACAACAAAAAAGTTTTGTAGAATTTAGTAATGAAGGCATCCAGACCTGGGCCTTTCTTTCTCAGGAGATGCTTTATTGTTGATTCAATGTTTTTACTTTTACTGATCTGTTCAGGCTTTTCATTTCTTCCTAGTTTAGTCTTGGTAGATTGGATGTTTCCAGAAAATCATTCATCTCCTCTAGGTTTTCCAATTTGTTGCTGTCTATTTATTCTTGATAGTTCCTAATAATCATTTGTATTTTTGTGGTATCAGTTGTAATGTTTTCTTTTTAATTTCAGAATTTGTTTATTTGGTGCAAAGAAGAGTTGAAAATATCTTTATTTGCAGATGACATGATGGTATACATAGAAGACCCAAAGTTTTCCATGGAACAACTTCTCAAAGTAATACATTAATGCAGTAAAGTGGCAGGATACAAAATCAACATAAAAAATTTATAGTATTTCTATACATGAACAACAAATTGAATGAAGTAGAGCTGAAGAAAGGAATCCCTTTTACCATAGCCACAAAATGTATAAGATACCTCAGAATAAACCTAACTAAGGAATTCAAAGATCTTTACAAAGAAAGCTATGAAAATCTTTAAAAAGATATTGGAAATGACATAAAAAAGTGGAAGGACATCCCATGTTCCTGGATTGGAAGAATTAACATAATCAAAAATGACAATTCTATGCAAATCAATCTATATATTTCAATCAAAATACCGGAGACATTCTTCACAGATCTAGAAAAGAAAATCATAGAATTTGTCTGGAATCCTAAAAGACCTTGTATTGCCAAAGCAATCCTGTACAAGAAGAGTGGAGTGGGTGGAATATTGCTCCCTGGTCCCAAAATAATGTACTATAAAGCTGTGATAATCAAAACAGCATGGTACTGACACAAAAACAGGCATGTGGATCAATGGAATAGAATAGAAACCCCAGAAATAAACCCCAAAGCTTACAGCAAACTGATTTTCAACAAAGGATATCAGTCAATCCATTGGGGAAAGAAAAACCTTTTAGTAAATGGTGCTAGAAAAACTGAATATCCAACTGTAAAAAGATGAAACTGAATCCCCATTTTTCACTATTAAGAAAAATCAACTCAAAATAGATCAAAGATCTGAACCTAACACCTCAAAGTATAAAACTACTGGTGGAAAACACTGGGCAAACTCTGGGAGACATTGGGGTAGGTAAAGCCTTCTTAAATAAGACTCCCAAAATGCAGACAATAATCCCTAAAATAAACAAATGGAACTATATCAGATTAAGAAGTTACTGCACAGCAAAGGACACAGTAATCAGTGATGCTTTTGCTGTACCCATAGGTTTTGATATGTCATGTTTTTAAATATTTTCATTTGTTTCAAAAAAATTTTTGTATTAGCACAAACACATTTACTTACTAACCAGAAGGATGATCCTAATTAAATAAACATTGGAAATAGTTGCATGTAAAATGTTGCGATTAAGTCAATTGAACACAGTAATGAAAAAAAAGTAGTATGGAGATTTGCTCATTGCATTGAGCTTTTTCATTCCTGATGGTAATTCCTGTCTGAAGTGGTGATGGAATTTTTATTCTACTTTTTCAGAGATTGGAGTACTGGTGACATTATTCATGACACAGTCCACCAGTAATTTTCCATCTTTCAAATTTCTTGTTATTGTGCTTTTATCTCATTTCATTCCTGATGTTAAACAAACATACTGCCTTTAAAGTCACAGACAGGCTAAGTTTTTTTTTTTCTTCTTCTCCTTCTCCTTCTCCTTCTCCTTCTCCTTCTCCTTCTCCTTCTCCTTCTCCTTCTCCTTCTCCTTCTTCTTCTTCTTCTTCTTCTTCTTCTTCTTCTTCTCTTCTTCTTCTTCTCTTCTTCTTCTTCTTCTTCTTCTTTTCTTCTTCTTCTTCTGTCAGCTGTAGTTTCTTCAACCTTTTCTCCCAGGGTACAAGCAAACTGTATTAAATTTATAGTGCTTTCAGTTTTTATAGCGAGATAATTCTCATCACAAATGATGACACAATCTGTTTTTTCCATTGCACGCATTTTTTTTTTTTTATTTGAGAGGGTTTCGCTACAGGGCGCATGTGCTTGCCAGAAAGACAGAGAGACAGAAAGTGAGAAATCACCCCGCCAGGGGGGATGGCCATGCCACAGTCCCTTCTCCTCCATTCTCCTCTTGGGATCTTGGACATGCACGCACACGCGCCCAGCGTGAGTTTTAAGCCACTGGGTCTGGGACGTGAACCGTGGTCAGCTACGTGGGAGTCCAGCAACAAAGTTATGCTAATTGCTGGTCCCACCCATTTCTATTTTTTTTCTTTTTTTTTTTTTACCCATTTCTATTTTTAAGAAATTTTCTGAGGCTTGTTTTATACCTTAGTATTTTATCAGTCCTGGAAAATGTTCCATGTAAAATGAGAAGAACATGTATTCTGCAGCTTATATATTTCTTCAAAATTTCTATACATTTTCTCTTTTCTCTTTCTTTTGTTGGTTGGATTCCAGTCCCTAAATAACATCTTGTTTCAGCTTGAGGAAATTCCTTTCTTGTTTCTTGTATGTTCAGATTTGTTAGTAATATATATGCTCAATCTTATTTCCTCCTTTCAATTTGGTATTTCAGCTTCATTTTTGAAGGGTTGTTTTTCTGGACACAGAATCCATATTTATTTATTTATTGGTATTTTAAATATGAGATCTCATTTGCTTTGGCCTTCTATATTTCTAATGAGAAATCAATCGTAAATTATATATTTTTCCTCTTTGTACTTGGTTATATTTATTTCTCTTGCTTATTTCAACATTTTCTGTCTTTGGCATTTAACAGTTTGACTATGATGTGTCTAAATGTTGATCACACTATGCTTATTCTACTTGAGTTTAATGAAGTTCTTTTATCAGTATATAAATATTTCCCATTAACACTGTGAAGTTCTTTTTTTTTTTTTTCAGAGTTTTTTTTGCTATAGGGTGTGTGTGCTCACCAGAAAGACAGAGAGAGACAGAGAGACAGAAAGTGAGAAGCCACCTCCCAGGGGAGGTGGCCATGTCGCAATCCCTTCTCCTCCATTCTCCTCTTGGGATCTTGGGCACGCACGTACACATGCCCAGTGTGAGTTTAAGCCAATGGGTTTGGGACTTGAACCACAGTCGACTACACGGGAGTCCAATGACATAGCCATTACGCCAATTGCTGGTCCTGAAGCTTTTAGTTATTATTATTTCAAATATCATTTCTAATCTTTTTCCTTTTCTCCCTCTGGGACTCCTATTATGCATGTGTTCCTATGCTTGATGTTGTCTCACTGGTCTCTGAAGCTCCATTCACCCTTAATTCTTTTTTTCCTTCCAACTCTTCAGATTATTTACTGTTTCTTTCTCTTTTTTTTGAGAGAGAGATTTTTGCTATAGGGTGTATGCACTTGCCCAAGAGACAGAGAGAAACACAGTGAGACAGAAAGCAAGAAATTATTCTCCTCGGGGATCACCATGCTGCAGTTCCTTCATCCCGGTATCTTGGACATGCATGCACACATGTCTGGCATGAATTTGAAGTCACCAGATCGTGGACTTGGACCACAGTCGGCCATGTGGGAGTCCAGCGACTAACTATTACGTCATCTGCTGGTCCCTTATGTTTACTGATTCTTTTCACTGCCATTTCAAATCTACAGTAGAATTATGCTAATTATTTATTTTAGTTACTGTACTGTTCAGCACCACAATTTCAATTTTTAAAAATAATTTCAATTTTTGATAGTTTATCATAATATTTTCTTTTTTTTTTCCAATTTATTTGCATTCATTCACTGTACATCATTATAGCATACATAATGAGATTTTCCATCCAGAGTACACTGTATATTGTCTCAATCAAGCACATCAACAAACATGTTATTATTAGCAAATGATCTTCCATTTCTTGTTTTCTGTATGTTTTGCTTTTTCTCCCCCATCCTTGGTTCCCTCTCTTACCCTCTGCCACCTCCTGTTCTCCTCCCACACTGTCTCTGTTATCTATTTCTATTCCATTTTCCCCCCACATTTTATTGAATCACCAAAGACCCTCATCAATCCAAATACCCTCCTAGCAAACACATGTGACACACACATTTCCATGAGCACAAGTCTAACTTTACACATCCTATAAATTAGCACCTAACTGGGGCTACATATCCTACTGCAGTCATTGAATAGATACATTTTGTTTTCCTGAAACTTTTTTTTGTAACTCAATTTACATTCCTTCCCTAGGCATCATCACAGCACACAAAATGCGATCTCCCATCCAGTACACACTGCAAAGTGACTCAATCATGCACATTACAAAAAAAATAAATTTCCAATTCTAGTTGCTAGAATTATTTCCATCCCTCTTTCTGACCCTCTGTCCCTTCCCACCCTCCTCTCACACCACCTTCAGTGTCCAAAATTGTCCTCCATTCCCTTCCCACCCACATTGCATTGATCACACAATTTCCTACATAACCTGACTACTTTCAAAGGTGAGTTCCCTCGTTACTACTAAGAAAACCAGTTTTAACTTAAATCAAAGAACCGCCAAGGAACTTTGCTTAAAGCCCGGAAACAGGTTAGGATTCTGTTCAAATGGTAGGTGCATGAACCTATCAGTCTCATATACTTTTATCTTCTGTTCTGGTTCAATTTTCCTGATTAAATTCTGGGATATAGTATTCAACTCCAGACTTGTCCCTATGATTAAGTTAGCTACTTTCTCAGTTTTTGGACTCTTATTTCCATGTATCTGCGTTTAGTTTTCCTGATACAGCACATCCTTGAGAACTTCTTGGAGGTCTGGTCTGGTGCTGGTAAATTCTTTCAGGTTTTGTTTATCTGAGAATGTTCTTGTCTTTTCTTCCCACCTGAAAGATAATCTTGCCGGATACAGTATTCTTGGCTGAAACTGCTTCTCTCTTAACACTTGGAATATATTTTCCCATTCTCTCCTCGCTTTTATTGTTTCTGATGAGAGATCTGCTGTTAGCCTGATGGGATGTCCTTTGTAGGTAACTTGATGTTTTTCTCTTGCTAATCTTAGTATCTTGTCTTTGTCTGCAGTTTTGGTCAACCTGGCTATAATGTGTCTTGGAGAAGATCTTCTAGGGTTGATTCTATTTGGGGTCCGTTGTATTTCCTGGGACTGGATCTTTGAATGCCTCTCTAGGTTTGGAAAGTTTTCTTGCAGGATTTCCTGGAATAGATTATCAATGCCCTTATGGGTTTCCTCACCTTCTGGAATGCCAATTATCCGGATATTTGGACGTTTGATGGTATCCAGTACTTCTCGCATATTATTCTCAAATTTTTGTGCCATTTTCTCAGCCTTCATGGTGGATTTTTCTAGGCCAGCCATTTTCTCCTCTACATCTGAGATTCTATTTTCTGAATGATCTAGTCTGCTTTTAATGCTTTCCAGGGAGATTTTGACTTCTTGTATTATAGACTTCATCTCTAGCAGTTCGGTTTGAGTCTTTTGTAAAGTGTGTAATTCCACTTTTAGATCTTGCAGGAATTTCCTCATCTCTTGGAACTCGTCAATCTCTTTCTCCTTTCTCTTTAGTAGTTCATTATCTCTCTTCTCTTCCATCTCTGTTAGCTTAGACATTATGAATGATCTGAATTCCTTATCAGACATTTCCATGATTTTCACCGAACTGCTTGTGGATGAAGAGTTACTCTTTTCCCTAGGAGGAGAGGTATTTTCTTGTTTTCCCATGTTTCTCGTGATCCGGCGGTGATTTCTTGTCATCTGATGAATGTTGTGTTTTCTTTCAAATTCTGGAGGTTCAGCCTTAATGTTAAGGAGCAAGCAGACAGAGGTGATCCAGAATCTCTTTGCTGTTCTATTGTGCTTGCTGGTGCAGCAGATTCAGAAGATAGTGGGGAATATTTCAACCCTATTAGTATTTGAATGTTTAGCTACAGTGATCTTAGATCTGTCTAAAAACACACTGAAAGGATATTGGAGAGTGAAGAGACAAGAAAAAAGAAAACGAGACAGAGAAAAACAACAAAAAAAGAAAAAAAAATCAAAAACTAGCTCGTTTGTTGGAGGCTGAATTATTAGTAGAACATCTTCATTCCCTTAAAAATCTAGTTCACAGTAGCCATGTGGAACCTTGTTCTGAAGGCCCGTGGCTTCTTCTGCCGCTAGCTCGTTTGTTGGAGGCTGAATTATTAGTAGAACATCTTCATTCCCTTAAAAATCTAGTTCACAGTAGCCATGTGGAACCTTGTTCTGAAGGCCCGTGGCTTCTTCTGCCGCTAGCTCGTTTGTTGGAGGCTGAATTATTAGTAGAACATCTTCATTCCCTTAAAAATCTAGTTCACAGTAGCCATGTGGAACCTTGTTCTGAAGGCCCGTGGCTTCTTCTGCCGCTAGCTCGTTTGTTGGAGGCTGAATTATTAGTAGAACATCTTCATTCCCTTAAAAATCTAGTTCACAGTAGCCATGTGGAACCTTGTTCTGAAGGCCCGTGGCTTCTTCTGCCGCTAGCTCGTTTGTTGGAGGCTGAATTATTAGTAGAACATCTTCATTCCCTTAAAAATCTAGTTCACAGTCTCATAATATTTTCTTATAATCCTTAGGATATGTGCACTCACCAGAGAGAGAGATAGAGACAGTAAAAGGGAAAGTGAGAAATCACCTCCTGGGGGGATGGCTATACTGTAATCTTTTTTTCTCCATTCTTCTGGGATCTTGGGCATGCATGCACATGCACCTGGTGTGATTTTCAAGCCACTGGGACTAGGGCTCGAACCATGGTCGGCCATAAGGGAGTCCAGTGAAGTAACCACTATGTCATCTGCTGGTCCTGAACCCAATATATTCTTTTTTTTAAAAAAAATATTTTATTTTATTTACTATTATTATTTTGATTTGCTATAGTGCATGTGTACTCACCAGAGATAGAGAGAGAAAGTAAGAAAGCAAGCCACCAGGTCCAGGACTAGAATTGCAGTTGACCATGTGAGAGTCCAGCACCTTAACCATCATGTCACCTGGTGTATCCACACTCAATATATTCATTTTTTTTCCAAGGGGGATGAGATTTTTTTGCTATAGTGTAAAGAGAGAGAGCAACGGAGACAGAAGGCAAGAAATGACTTCTCCAGGGGGCATGGCCATGCTGCAACCCCTTCTCCTCCATTCTTCTCTTGGGATTTTTGGGCACATATGCACATGCATCTGGCATGAGTTTTAATCCATCAGGTCTAGGACTTGAATCGCTGTTGACTACATGGGAGTCCAGTGACATAACCATTACACCATCTGCTTGTACCCCCGATATATTCTTAATGTGAGCTCCCTAGGCTCTGAGATACCACAGTTTAGTGGTCAGACAATGAGTATTCAGAAATTCTGCTCAGATACCTTGGCCCAGTAAGACTCCTACCCATTTTACATTGATCTGGCTGTGTGTCTAAGAAGATACTCAAAGTTCCTAAGTCTGTCTCAGCTTTTGCTTCTTTCCTCTCACTTGTCTTCTCTACATGCACAAGGCCTTCTGTCCAGCCAGCAATGCGTGAATGACTAGGACACTTTCTGGTTTCTCTTGCCCATAAGCATCTGTGCAGTTTTTCAGATTTCCAGAGAATTATGGGACCTTATTAAGTCCCACTATGGTTATTTCATTCTCCAATTTGCTTGTTAATTTTATAATTAGTTTACCATTTTGTCACTCCCTGTGACTTGTACTGTAACTTCAGAGGGGCCATGTTGTGAGTCTTTCAGTTTGCTTGCTACAGAGATTGTTACTGTTGTGGATAATTCCCTCTGCATGTAGTGAAGTCAGAACTTCACTCCACATCAAATGGGCCCCTTCCAATAGCAAAGCTCCTGTTTTATTTTTTATTTTTTGAATTTTCTTAAAGAATTATCTTAATTTTATTAATTATAATTACTGCCTTATTTGTTATAGGGTATGTGCTCTCAACAGAGAGAGAGAAAGTGAGAAAGCAAGCCGCCAGATCTCAGACTTGAACTATGGTCAGTCATATGGAAGTCCAGTGCCTTAACCAGCACAGCACCTGCTGGACCCGGAAACTCCTGTTTTTACAGTTTTCTCTGCCATACCATGCCAACGAAACTGAAGGATAATGGGGAAAGAAGTATCCATAGAAAAAAATACTACAGATTCTCACTCTTCTTCCTGAAGGAAGTATAAATATTTTGCTTAAATAAATCTACCTCAATTTAGTGTATGTCTTTGGACAATTTCTGAAATCCTGCAATAGTTTTCACAATTTTCTTTAGCTTTTTTGGGATAAGTGTTTACTGAACTTTTTATTCTATCGTTTTGGAAGTTCCTTGCTCTGAAATATCTAACTGTTAATAAGCATCACTTATGTTCCTTCTAGTTTTTAACCATGTGTCAAGTAGTTGAGATCTTTAGACAGTAAACAGGTTTATTTTAGCTATAGTTTCATAAATGTTATATTCTGATTTCTAGAGATATAATCTATATACCGAGGTGTACAAAAACATGGCTAATTTGGGACCAGCAGTTAGTGTAATGGCTATGTCACTGAATTCCCATGTAGTCGACCGTGGTTCAAGTCCTGGACCCGGTGGCTTAAACTCATGCTGGGCACGTGTGCATGTGTGCCCAAGATCCTGAGAAGAGAAGGGAGGAGAAGGGATTGCAGCATGGCCATCCCCCCTGGGAGGGTGATTTCTCGCTTTCTGTCTCTCTGTCTTTCTGGCGAGTGCACATGCCCTATAGCAAAAACCTCTCCAAAAAAAAAAAAAAAAGGTTAATTTTGTTCATGTTTTGGAATGAATGATATTTATTTATGTAATGTCAGAAGGCATGTGTAGGAATGGGACAGAGAGAAACATAAGGGAGAGAGAAGGTACCCTCCTCCCCCCCAGATTGAGGCCTTTTCCTCTTCTCCATCCTGTCATGATCTGGGGCGTGCATAAGTCCAGCTTGTAAGCTGTTAGGACCAGCACTCAAACATGGTTGGCCATGTGGGATCCAGCTTCCTCTGCACGGACTTAACTACTGTGCAGCTAGGCTGGCCTTGTATTTATTTTCAAATACTCTGATATATCGCTGACCTTTTTTTTTTGCTTATATCGTATTAAGGATTTCTATATATCTGTGTTCATGAAGGATATTGGTCTAGTTTTTATGTAATATTCTTTTTTTTTTTGAAACCAAATATACGTTTATTTTTAGCTGTATTCTATTCAGTTAATAAATGCATGTGTTTCTTTTTTTTTTTATTTTTTTTATTACATTGGATTACATATAACTTTACATTGACTTCCATTGCTTTTTCAAAAGGGAATGCCATGCATGTCAGTCAATACAGAGGCATCGATCTCCCCGCTTTATCATTCAAAGTCTTTTCCATGCATTTCCCAATAATTATTATTATTATAATTTTTTAAAACAGTCAATCACTATTTCTCATTTTGCTTGTTAAAAGACTTCACCCATCATGAAATACTTCCCAGACCAGTCCAGTTGAGAATACTATACACGTCATCTTCAACAGATAATAAACCATATCTGTTTCTCACTAACATCCCCTCTATTGTTCACTTGCTATCTTTCTCTATCCTCTTCTCTTTTTTTTTTTTAGTTTTTTTTTTATTATAATTTTTTTTTTCCCATCGCAACACTCAAATGAATTTTCCATCCAATATATACTGTGCGTTGGCTCAATCAAGCACGTCAACATATATGTTCTCAGCAAATAATTTCCCAATTCTTGTGTCCTGCATACCTTGCCTTTTGTTTTACCATCCTAGATTCCCCATCCCCCTCCCTCTGTTATGACCCATCCTCCTCCCACATTGTCCCTGTCATCCCCGATTGCCCTCCGTGCCTCACCCCTCCCCAAATGATCTGTCAGTGATCTTAATTAGTCTAAGTCTCTCCAATAGTTATCACAGCTGACACATGCCTCTACATGAACTCAAGTCTGACTTTAGGCCTAAACCCCATTGGGTAAAAAGAGCATACTATAAAGTAGAACCCAACTGGGCCCATACCGCTCACTGCAGCCATCAAATATCCATTTTTTTTTTTAAATGGTACGAATAGTTTTACCGTTTTTTTTTGTTTGTTTTTTGTTTTCGTTTTTTTTTTTTTCCTAACATTCATTCCCTGAGCATCATCACAGCGTACTAAATGTAATCTCCCATCTAGAATAAACTGCACAGTGACCCAATCAAGCATGTTATCATCAATAATATTCCACTTCTACTTTCTTGCTTATGCACATATATGTTTTTTTCCTCTTCCTCTTTTTTTTAAATTTTTTTTCCTATGTTTGTCCCTCTGCCCTGTCTCACTCTCCCATTATAATATCCCTGCTATATACAGTTGTCTTCCAGAAGAGTTACTGAAAAAGTGATACATACAAGTAAAGGGAGAGAGGCCACAAGTTCCAACCATTAGCTCATAAAGTTTTTGGTAATAGGGAGCATAAACTCCACTCAGGGTTGGATAAGGAAGTGTCTCCGGCAGATCCACAAGTGTAGGTGAGTCTCCAAGGAATGCAGTTTCAGGAAAGCAGTTCTGGTACACAGGGATAATTATCAGCTGATGCGGCACAGCAGTCATCTTGTAGTTACCAGGAATGGTGTTGTGGGGGTCTGCAGTGTGAGTTGTCCTTGGGTATCTGGCTTCCTTAAAAATGGCAGAGTAGTTCTTGTTTTCCCCTGAGGTAATGCAGGGCTGGTAACTATCATCTTCTTAAGTTGCAAGTTCTTCAACCTTGTTTTCGGCCTCCGGGCCATCCCGGGCCAGAGAGGCCGCCGGCGTGCGTGGTGGTGGTGGGGGGGGCGGCGGCCAGGCCGTTCCCGGCGCGCGGTTGCGCTGGCCCTTCTTTCTTTCTTGAGAGAGAGAGAGAAAGAGAGAGAGAGAGAGAGAGAGGGAGACCCCTAACAGGGCCTCATTACATTGCAATTCTCCCTGTAGCCTTCTAGATGGCCAGGATCATGAACACATGTGGGTGTGCCAAGCATGATCAGATCAGTCCAGTACTGAACCTGGGGCCTCCCATATGGCTCTATTATCATGCAACAGTGTCCTACAGCCTATACCACCAAGGCTGGACCATATAAGTCATTTTTTTCTTGTTTCTCTCTCTTTTAGGTTTTTGCCACAGGGTGCATGTGTTCACTGGAGAGAGAAAAGAAACACAGAGACGATGGCTATGGCATGGGTAGCCATGCCACAATCCTTTCTCCTCCATTGTCCTCTTGGGATTTTGGGCATGCATGCACATGTACCTGTTGCAAGTTTCAAGCTGCCAGGTCTGGGGCTTGAACTGCAATGGGACATGTGGTAGTCCAGCGCCTTAAACACCATTCCACCTGTTGGTCCTTATATAGAGGCACAAAATTAAGACATAGAGTATTTGAAAATAAATACAAGGCCAGCCTAGCTGCACAGTAGTTAAGTCCGTGCAGAGGAAGCTGGATCCCACATGGCCAACCATGTTTGAGTGCTGGTCCTAACAGCTTACAAGCTGGGCTTATGCACGCCCCAGATCATGACAGGATGGAGAAGAGGAAAAGGCCTCAATCTGGGGGGGGAGGGGGGTACCTTCTCTCTCCCTTATGTCTCTCTCTGTCCCATTCCTACACATGCCTTCTGACATTACATAAATAAATATTGATTCCAAAACATAAACAAAATTAGCATGTTTTCTTTTTCTTTCTTCTTCTTTCTTTTCTTTCTTTCTTTTTCTTTCTTTCTTTCTTTCTTTCTTTCTTTCTTTCTTTCTTTCTTTCTTTCTTTCTTTCTTTCTTTCTTTCTTTTTTTTTTTAATAGAGGCATCAATCTTAAACCTCTCCCATGAGGCCCTGCCTCCCAACACTTACACTTGGGATTAAGTGTCAATGCGAGTTTTAGAGAGGAAAAAACACTCAAGTCACAGCATTTTCCCTATCTCAATTCTATAATGGAAAAAGGTAGAATAGAAGGTAGTATTGAAAGCTCTTGAAATTGTCTGTATAGTAGAATGGCTATTTATCATGTGTTTCTACTATTTTGTTTCTCGAGGGTCTTTTAGTAGTGTGAGGTACATACAGGAGGTCAGCCATTAATGACAGAACATAGCCTTTTATTCGAAACTAAAATTCTTTGAAGCATCCCAAAATCTGGCATGACAAGTTTGTGTGGCTCAGCTGTATAACAATAATTTAACAAGAAAAATATGACACTTCATACTTGATGACAGTGGCATATGATATGGAATTGCCCTAATTTGATAGCTTCAGGGGAGATAGTACAATATTTTTATGCATATTCTGTAGTGAATTAATGGTTTCTACTCTTAGAAATTAATAATCAAATTAATTTTCTATCTTCTATGGGGTATTTGGGGAAGAAACATATCAAGCTGAGAAACAAACAAACAAAAAAACTTGAACAAAATTCCTCTATTTAGGAAAAATGCAATTTCACTAAAACAATGGAATTTGAAATTTAAATGTCTTCAAAGCAGTTGTAGTTTTAAGTGTTTCCACTAAGGTGTGCTAGATATCCAACTATTCTTCATGCTCGCCTTGTGTTTAGCACTGCTCTGAACTCGGCCATGTTCACTGCCTTCCCCTGTGCTGCTAAGCACTCCAGCACACAAGAGGTTTCTGAGCTGGACAACAATGCACCACACACAAATTCAGCTAAAATACAAAGGAGGGAAGGAGACCATTTTAAAATGTCAAATGAAAAGGACAAATAGTTGCATTTTGAATTGGCGATTTTTATAAACACCTGGATGTTGTCCTTGATTTTATAGAAATAATTTGGTTTGCCTTACAAATTCTAGGTTAACTTGATAAAAAAAAAGTTTTTCAGAATTAAAAAAATAAAACTCTGTGGTATCATACTACTATTATTTATTGCTAGTCTTACAGATTTAAGTTATCTTTGCTTTATTAGCATAACAGTCTGACTCTCTCATTATTTGTGATGATTTAAATTCCGAGATGTTCCTGAGATCATCTAGTTAACTTTGAAAAGTAATTAACACAAAGATCTCTTCTATATAAATGCTTCAGGCAGGAGCTGATACAGATCAGGAAGCATAATAAAAACTTTCTGTGTATAGAAAGAAAGTCTAATTCTTTCACTTTGCAATACTAAACTTATTTTTTCCCAAGTCTTAAATTTATCAACCAGAAATGTAACTATCTTGTTAAAACCCTCTACATAGCTGGTAATTTGATGATAGACACTGAAAGACTTGCCAGGAGGATATGCCAACTTTTCCCATGGACCGAATCCGGATGTTTCATAGAGGTCCTACACCCCACCGTATAGTCTGGAAGCATTTATATATGCAAATAACCTTTGTGTTCATATAATTTCATTAGGAATGTGCTTTGGAGCTCCTTTCTTTCCTTTACTCTTTGTGGTTTCAGTAAAAAAGACAACTTGCACTTACCCACCTCCAAATCAAGGTAATTATCTTCAAGAGCCTGTCTACTGAAATAGTTTGATTTCATGATTTGATTATATTGATTAATCATTGTAATCAATGACCATTTTGATAACTTTTAAATTTTCACCTCTAAATTTAAGTTAATCTTTAAATAAAATCTCAAGTCCATAACAATTCGTCTTAAACTGTTGACATGGTTTATTTGTATAAACAAAAAGTAGTTTATATTCAGTTGACCAGCTGGGAATCAGTTGATAAGTAAGTACTTAGTTATTAATTTTGAAATGAAAGCTTTTGGAATAAATTGAACTTTTAAAAATTAAAATGGGTTATTTTCACAGACGTATTTGTAGTTCCATAGTTTATATATCATAAAATATTATCTTATATAGCCAGAACAGACTTCATATGTAAAATATATTTTTGGGGGACCAGCAGATGGCGTGGTGGTTGGGGTGCTGGACATTCTCACATGGCTGAACACGGTTCGAGTCCCAGACCTGGTGGCTTGCTTTGTTACTTTCCCTCTTTCTCTCTCATTGTATCTCTCTCTGGTCAAATTAAAATAAAATGAATGAATAAATAAAATAAAATAAATAATTCTTTAAAAAATATATATTTGGCTGGAAATTCTTGTTTTGATGAATTTTCAAAATATCAGTAATTATCATGCATAATCACATAAGTGAATTTTTATATATATGAAAAATTGTGTTTGAGTATTCTGAAAATTTTTAAGTATCTATTACCATTTCATCTGGTTAAGTTAATGAGCTGGACAAAAGTAAAACGACACTTGTACTTTTACTAAAGTACTCTGTTTAAACAATTAACAGTAGATGGGAACCAGCAGTTAGCGTAATGGCTATGTTGCTGGACTCCCACGTAGTCGACCACGGTTTGCGTCCCAGACCCAGTGGCTTAAAACTCACGCCGGGCGCGTGTGCATGTGTGCCCAAGATCCTGAGAGGAGAATGGAGGAGAAGGGATTGCGGCGTGACCATCCCTTCTGGGGGGTGATTTCTCGCTTTCTGTCTCTATGTCTCTGTCTGTCTGTCTGGCGAGCGGATGCGCCCTACAGTGAAAACCTCTCCAAAACAAAACAAAACAAAAACCCAATTAACAGTAGAGTAATCAGGAAACAATTTAGAACAGCAAAGTTTTTACAGTGCTAACCCAGAAAACTCTTTTATTTGTGAGAGAATTTGAATTGATTTATTGCAACAGTTGTTTCCATAATTATTGCCAACTAATTAATTATTATTTCCTAAAATATTAAAAAAGGAATAAGAATCATTAAGCCCATTCTGAATACATTAGTAGGTAGAGGAGAATAATTTGTTTCTCAAAATAGAATTTTAGAGAAATTATTATTTTATGGAATAGGAATATAAACAAATAGAACTCTTTATGCTCTATGTTAACTTCATGTTATTTAAAGACACTTTTTAGAAATAAAGAGGATTGGATACTGACTCTCATAAGGTGTTAAAAGCTAATGCGAGAAAATTGGGATCATGCAGAAAGGTATGTAAACACACTTAGGAGTTGTTAAAATAATGCAAAGAACAAAAGGACAATGTTCAGCTTCAGAACAGCAGCAACTTCTGCTGAATGGGAAGCTCTATGTGACCTGGGAGTGGCTGACTGGAAATGTAGGACGGCAAGTCTGTTCTAGTTCAGGTTTAGGATAGTAAGTGCATTTCTAAAAAGTGGATCCTGTTTAGGAATGTGAAGACCCTATTAGCATATTTAGGCCAATTAATGCTTTATAGCTAATACGCAAAACAAAATACAACAACAGGTGAAAACTCTCCATTTCTTTACTGACAGCAAGCGAAACTGGAAATGTTCCTTAGAAATGCATTCCCGGAAATAGTTAAAATAAAGACAACTAATGTGAATTCATTAAGTAATGTTTTTTAAAAATGTGCATAAATTACAGTATATTTACTTATTACTATTATGATTTTTGAGTAAATGAGGTATGGTGTAAGTTCTATGTAAATTAGAAAACACTATCCATCTGCATTTGAAAAGAGTTTGGCTTGATTCCATGTCAAGGTTATAGTAAGAAAACAACACCAATTATACAAACCCACTTTAAACTTTACTATGAAGTTATTTTGTTATGGAAGTGAGACATTTCAAACAGATTTTGGAGTAGGAATGGTGAAGTTTGGTCTTACAGAGACAGTGAAGCTAAGAGGAGGCAGTGGCTAAGTGGAGGCACAACGTTCCTATGTTGGGAGTCCTGGCACCTGTCCAGGAAGATTGAAAGAAGGACATAGGAAAAAAAAAATAAAACAAAACCGAATGATCTTATTTCACAATTTATTAGGATCACTCTGAATTGATTTTTCTTTAGACAGAAGAGAGATGTATAGTACAGATGAAAGTTTAAGTTTGGATAGAAATGCTGCAAAGAGGAAACTTCCCAACTGTGGGCGGACAGGATTGGGTTATGGCGGTGTTGGGACTAAATCTGGGAAGACACAGGTGTTGCTGGTGCTACACACACAGCTTCATTTTCCTGAGAGCAATCAGTGTACAGATATTCAGGATCAATGAGAGTATAAATTGCAATGAAGTCAGGCTTGGGAAAAGTATAGGCTCAAGATCTGGAAAAATTAATAAGGGTCGTCTATAAATTTAACTTTATATTTCTTGGTAGTCAAAGCAAGTGATTTTTATCATCTACAGAGAGAAATTCTATCATTTTCTCAAGAGAAGCAAATGATTTCCTTTGTGTTTTAAAAGAATGTAGAATTACATGATTAATTTGCTATTTTGCATTAAGCTCTTGTTCTTCATTTTTCTTTAAAATGCAAATATTCTAGGAGCATGCATACTATATTAAGTCAGTAACACCTGCAAATTTTAAATAATTTTCTTGTAGCCTATGGTGGGAGGATAGGTTTAATTTGCCAAGGGTGAGTCATGGAATCAGTAAATAAATAGTGTATAATTTATATTTTCCTTCCTCAGATTTTATTAGTTTCAAATCTCTGTCGAAGACTGCCTACATTGGAAAAGAAATGTGATATATGATTACCTGTATAGAAAATTACTTAATGAAACTGCTAAATGATAAATAAATTATAAAATTATAGACATTAGGCATACTGGAATATCTCTATGGTTGCCAGCTTTATCTGTATGATCCATATTGTCGATAAACCTATAAAGTATGTGCACATTCAAGTTATTATTAATTGATTCAAGAAAGCTATTTTTTAAAAGAAGCATCTATAGAACAGCTTCTAGTGTGCCTTTTGGCTGACCCCAAGGTAAAGAGGATAGCTGGTGTTTATTTAAGATACCAATGATAAAACACCTGCAGTGAACAGTCATTAGTTTTTGACTTGGGTATTCAGTATTTGACAGATGACACCATTCCATCTTTTTACTTTTGTTTCCTTCATGCTTATTGCCTTATTTTCTTGAAAGTGCTGTGTCCATTTTATTAACATTTTGGTCATTAGAGCCAAAGAAAGTATGTTAATACAGAATATTTCTTCAGGTCTGTTGGTTTTTGTTAATATTCTTTTTTATTTTTTAATAATTAATATATAAAGAAAATAAATTACATGTAAAAAGCCAAATAAACTCTAAAAGTTAACTACAAATGAAAGGGTTAGACTGAGGTAATAATGAGCTTCAACAGCAAAAGCATGAATTAAAATATAATCTGTATTTATTTTTAGTTGTTACTATTACCTTTATAATTAATTTTAAGCATTGGATTTTTGTGACATGTATACAAGAAGGGAAATGACAACTTAAATGAGCTACACATTTGTATCCATTTGTACTCTTCTCTTAGGTGAGTTTGAGATGGTTGAATATGTAAGTTTTTACTGTGATCTCAGAGGATAAAACTGCTAGGTCCTCTCTAAGATGTCTAAATACTTCCAAAGAACATGAAGCATACCAGTGTGTGTTTCTTCCCTCCTGTCATTGTTAGGGGGATGTTTAATATCCCTGAGAAAGCTAGAAGATGCTCATCAGTTTCTCTCTGTTTTAGCTCCTACTCAAAAAAAAAAAAAAAAATCCTTTGTTATGACCATCCTCTAGTTAAAGAGGAGAAGATGGGGTTTCTTATTTTAATTGGTCAATGGGGAAATCCCTGCCCTGTGAAAAATCTTTTCCCTTTCACTGCTGAACACAGTTTTTGCTTCTCTGGATTTCTTGTCCCTACAGTCTGGAATATGAGTTTTGTTTTTTTTTTTTATCTAGGACACAGCAGTAAGACAGAGCTTCTAATAGTCTTCTATGCAGAGCAGTGATTGAATTTGCATTAATTTCTCTGGATATCATCTTGGGAGCTGGAAAACCACAGACTCAGTCTCTTACATATGAATGGAAAATAATGTGTGTGTGAAAGAGTTTTAGCTCCCTCAATCTTTATCCTAAATAACTGCAAAAATAAGAAAAGAGGAGAGAGCACTATATGGAATGGAAAGTTCTAGAAGCCTGCTACCTAAGGAGAAATGATATCATGGGATGCCAACGTAATAACTCATCTCAGCTAATAAAGTAGAAACTAAAATTTGATTTAATATTCTACAGAGGGGCTGGAACCTTTTAAATGAATGTGTTTCAGAATGTAAGTCAGCCAGTCAAAGGAAACGTTATGTGTATAAACAGAATAGTTGCAATATTAACTATCTGCTTCTTTATCATTTTTTTATTTTGACAAAAAATTTTCTACTGATATTTTGTTAACTATGGAACACACAGCAGTGTTTTCTTCTTATCAAAACCTGAGTGTGAATATCTACTGTTTTTAGTACTTTAACATGAAGTTAAATGTGGTATTTGTGTAGCTAATTTAAATGAATTCTTGAATTTTGGTAACAATTACTAATTTGGGCAATTTCTAAAAAACTTATATTCTAACACAAAAACATATATAGGACAAACTGTAACCTTTTAGGCCTGGTAGACTGTTACTCATGATTATAACTTCGGAGGTAATTTAAAGTCAGTAGTTGTTATTTGTTTTTCCAAAAGATCAGTTGTTTTAGCCTCCAACATATTTTTAGTAACTTGCATGTACATTTAAAAATGTTTTTCCTTTCTATATGTTAAAGTTCTCTTTTAAGGTTTCTGTTTACTATTTCAGGAGAAAATACACTCCCTTAACTATCTCCATACAAATATGATTATAGTTATTCTGGATGCATCCTCGACTACAATACTGAAAGTCACACAGACAAGTATACAGGAAATGAAAGGCTGCTTTTCCCCTGAAGACTATAAAGGATTTCTGTCAAATAGTAAAACCTAAAGTTAGAATTTACTGGACAGGGGATGGAGGGCAATCTGTGGTTATGTTGGGACTTTCACAACTTTTCTATTTAAAAGTTTACCACAAATTTTATGTGGCCTTTATAAAGGAAAATAACCATCCTCACTGTATGAAGTCATGAATGTTATTTTGTAGCATATTAAGGGGAATCGTGGTTTGAATTTTGAATTAATGTCGAAAAACTAAGGACACCAAAATAAAACAGTCTTATGTTTATGCAGACTTATTTAGTCAAAATATAGCATTTACCTGAGATAATATTTACACAGCACAAGCAGTCAAAAGAAATTTTCTTTTCTGTAAGATCTTCGTAAAATAGTAGAGACAAATATTAATCTACAGACAAAAACTGTTTACTGTGAACTTTCTTCCTTATGACTCTATTGCTCAATACTGCTTAGCATTCCAAAGAAGCCTAGAAAGTATTTATTTTGTTCTTATTTTAATTTAAATTATTATGAAAAACTCATTTATAAAAGTGAATAATGTATTCTTTAATTCTTTTTAGTGTGTAATTCTGGGACTTAAGAAAAAACTGTCACATAATGTTACCAAATAAATAATGCTTTGTTCTATGTTAGCTAGGTGAGAAATGGAAGAAATGACCAACTGATGCCCGTCACTGATAACATTAGAACTCTCAATTTAATAAAAGACTCAAATGCAAGGAATTAATATAAAAACCCAAGGACTTAATTTGAAGTAAGAGTATATGCTATGCAAGTTACTAAAGGTTGAGAACTTCAAAGACATCTAAAAATTTAGGCAAAAATTACATTTGCTAGGGGTGATTAAGTTTTTAAAAAAATTATAACATGAGACAGATCAACAGAAATTGTAGAAATGTAGATTTTATGGTGCTTCAACAATGGTAATCATAATAATTCATGCATTTTCTCTCTCTCTTTCTTTCTTTTTCTTTCTTTCTCTCTTTCTTTCGGGAGAGATTTTTTGAAATAGGGTGTGTGTGTTTGCTGGAGAGACAGAGAGAGACAGAGAGACAGAAAGTGAAAAATCTCCCTTCTTCTCCAGTCTTCTCTTGGGATTTTGGACATGCATGCACATGTGCCAGGGGTGAATTTTAAGCTGCTGGGTCCAGGACTTGAACCATGGTTGATTATGTGGGAGTCCAGTGATGTAATCATTATGCAATCTGCTGGTTCCCAGTTCATGCATTTTCTAAGCTATTATCTTGAAGGAATGTAGTGAAAATATGTAGTGTAGAAATTTCAGGTATGTATAACACTGGTGCTTACACTGTTATGCTAAAATGATTGCATTGCAGTACAAACTGGTTTCCACTTTGGGTACAACTTTTTTGTTTTGCTCAGTCCTCAAAACGTGCACCAAAGTCCATTGTCACAGATAAACAAAACAGCTAATAAAAATGGATTTACTTTTGAAAAAATGAAGATCAGAGGTTACCTAAAGGCAAAGAGGTCATAAAAGTAATAAATGGTATGTTTAAACCTAGAAGAATTTTTGCTCAAATCAAATTGCTGAATTTGTAGGTTAAGACACTGGTCTTGTTTGTAAGAGATAGATTTAACAGAAATGCCACATTATTTAATTCACAGTTTTACAAATTCATAAGATAGAAATGATGATACTGTTGTTAAGCACTTTTAAAGGATCTTAAGGGAAGAAAAGATTCAGATATTAAGTGGGTAATTAATTAAAAACCAGCAATGCAGCCTAATTTGGACTTGTCTAAATTCATGAATGATTTTCTGGATTTAAAACAGTTTTATTGTTTTTATGTGCACAGCCAGGCAACCCAAGTAAACCAAATATGCCTTTTTAGTGACTTTAATTACTAGCTAAGAATCATTTGCAATGAGTTGAGTGTACAAATATAACAAAGCTTTTTTTTTGCTTATATAGCAATTACTTGTTTATAAATAGACTTAAAAATTTGTAAAATAATGTTTTTCTTTAAGAAAGAAAATTTTCTTTTTGGAATTAATGTACTTAAGAAACTTCCTTGTCTACAGATAGTGCAAAAGTAATTTCACTCGGGACCAGCAGTTAGCATAATGGCTATGTCGCTGGACTCCCATGTAACTGACTGTGGTTCGAGTCCCAGACCTGCAGCTTAAACTCACGCTGGGCACATGTGAAAACGTGAGAGGAGAATGGAGGAGAAAGGATTGCAGCGTGGTCATCCACCCTGGGGGGTGATTTCTCGCTTTCTCTCTCTTTGTCTCTCTCTCTGTCTTTCTGGCGAGCACATGTGCAAAAACCTCTCCCCCTAAAAAAGTATAATTTCACTCAACTTTTGAGTGAATTGAAAATAAATTTTGTAAAAATATGCTTTGAACTAATAAACTGCAAAGCTAGTGCATTTCCAAATGAGAACAACTTATGTATTGTCTATCTAATATGTTCTTTTGAGAACACTTTGCTCCTTCTGCTTCTGTAATTCTTATATTCATCTCATCTTATGTAATGAAAAGCCCACACAAAAAACCTTTCCTGCTGGTACCTAAGGTAAATTGAATTTTAAAAAAATTTAAAATTATATATATGTTTAATTGTCCACACAAAAAACTTTCCTGTTGGTACTTAAGATAAATTGAATTTTTAAAAAATTTAAAATTATATATATGTTTAATTGACACATAATAATGGTACATATTTATGGAGTACAGTGTGAGTTTTCAATGCATGAATACAATGTGTAGTGATCAAATCAGGGCATTTAGCATATCCATCCCCTTAAACATTATTACTTTCAGTTGAGAACAGTCAAAATATTTTGAAATATATAATAAATTAATGTCAGTTATACTTGCCCTACAGTGCTATAGAGTACTGGAGATTGTTTCTCCTATATAACTCTTTTTTTTATCCTATATAATTGCAATTTTATGCATTCCCTCCCCCCAACCTTTATGTATCCTTTCTATGCACTCCCCCTTACCCTTACCAGGCTCTGGTAATTACTATTTTACTCTCTAATCATATGAAATCTATCATTTTACTTTATTATTTTTAATTGCCAGAGAGCACATAATGTTATCAGAGAGAGAGAGAGAGAGAGAAAGAGAGGGAGAGAGAGAAAGAGAGGGAGAGAGAAAGTGTGGTAGGCAGTTAGTCATGAGCGAGCAGTCCTAAGAGAAAAGCAAAAGAGCATTTTGGTCAATGCCCTAATTCCCACTAGGTCAGATTTCCACTAGGGCTGATAAACTTATTAGGCAGTCTAATAAACAACCTGGCTCACATTGGGCTTGCGCAATTAGGTAATCAAATTCCTCATTCTTTACCTGTGAGAAAAGTGCGCAAGTGCAGGAGAAAACATGCAGATTCGAATTCAAACAAAGGACAAAAATAGTGTAACAGACATCCCACCAATGAATATTCATGACCTCTAGTAATAAAAATAACGATTAACCAGTACCAAACGCAGTTGCCACCTGGCAATCTGCCCACCCAAGAACCTTTTGGGTGTACTTCTTTTCTTTCCTATTAAATCTTCTTTTCTACCTACTTCATTTGTGGTTGCAGTTTCATTTTGCGCCCAGGAACAGATCTTTAATTTTAGTGATCTGGCCCCAAAGAACCAAGGACTTCACAACACAGCTGGACACTTTCCCATCCGTTAACAAAACCACTTCCCAGTAGGGTGTAGTCCTGCTATAATTCCTTCTCCTCTATCTATCCTGTTGGGAGTCTGGGCACACACATGTGCCTGGAGTTATTTTTCAGTTTCTGAGAGAGGATCAGGACTTTAGTTGGTCATATGAGATCAGGTTCCCTTAACCACAGGCTGTAGGGCAGGTCTGAGATCAGCTATTTTAGCTTCCACATAAGAGTGAGAACACACAGTATTGGAGATGATGTTTTCAAATAAATTCTTCACTTTATAGAAATACTCATATCAGAATTGCTTTGAATAATATACCCTTGATTTTATTTTGAACACACATTGTTTTAGCTCATACATTCTAAAAAATATATAGTGATTGAGAGCCAGCAGCCCTTTAGTCACCAACCCCTCTTAGTACAATTTTTATTAAGTTCATTTATCATATGAATTAAAGAGAGAGAGAGGCAGGCAAACAGAAATTCAGCACCTCCTTCAGGATCCACCATGATGATCCACTCCCAGCTTCAGCCATCCTAGACCATGGGCACATACATGCCCGGCACACTCAGGGAGTCTCTGGAAGTGAGCCTGTAACTTTCTCACACAATCAGCCTCATGGAGCTCCACATGTTACCACTGTGCCACTGGCCCCTTTAACTCCTACTTTTCTTAAGATTAGAACTTATTTCCAAGATCATTAAAACAATACTTTCAAAGCAGTGCATATACAAACCACTTGGAGGATATTATTAAAATGCAGAAATAGGGCCAGAATGGCTTACCAGTTACGTCACTGGACTCACCGCCAGGTTGCTGGCCAACTGCGGTTTGAGTCCCAGACCCTGTGCCTTGGAACTCATGCCGGTCATGTGTGCATGCATGACCAAGATCCTGGAAGTTTAGAGAAGGGATTGAGGCATGGCCATTGCCCCTGGGACGTGATTTCTCACTTCCCCTTTCACTATCTCTGTCTCTCTATCTCTGGTGAGTGCACGTCCCTTATAGCAAAAACCTCTAAAAAAATGCAGAAATAATTCAGGAACTCAAGGATGGGACCTGAGAGGCCGAGTTTCTAATAAGCTCCCAGGTGGTGCTGACCTGAGGACCATATGGCATTTTGAGTTATAAGACCTAAAACTTCTTTCTAAATGCAGCGATTTTGGGGGTGATCTGATTGCTATTGAAACAAGATATACACTGTGTGTCTGTAACAGCAGATTTTTATTTTTTTTTGATCCATTAGTATTTCCTGAAAGACTCAGAAGAAGGAAACCAGCGCTATTAATAACTGGATTTAAACTGACTTAGTTTTTATAGACTTTACTTCTGTCTTTTAAGACAAACTTGGCCTGATTTGTGAACTTGGTTAAGACATTTAAAATCTCCAGGTTTTAGTGTTCTCATCTGTGTGATGAAGTGTGGAATTACAGACTGAGCCTGCAGTAGATGTGCAAATATACTTGTGTGAATAAAAAACATCACTTCCAGCTTTATACTTTGAGATTTTAAAAATCAAGGGCGAGATGCTTCCTTTGGAAATGAAACACAGCTCCAGATATTATTAGTAAAAGATGATGGTATTTGGGCTTAAGAAATACGAGGTTGAGCTTGTGGACAGCAGGTGAAGAGAAACAATTTGGGTGGGCAAGCATTACGATTATATTTTCAAGTGACAGTGCTTTCTCAGCTCCTCAGTCTCCAAAGTTTTAAGGATAGCCACACACAAACTGACTTTGTCTTAACTGTCTTATCTCAGGAAAAATATACTTTCTGTTGGTATACTTTTTACCAAAATGATCTATTTTAGGAGTTGACTATTTCAACCCTTTATATCAGTGAATCTTTCCTGATTAACTTTCAGAGAACAAAGGAAGTATTTCTACCCATCAGATTCATGTGCTCATACTCCTCCACCATTTATTTGTTCTTACATTTGGCTCTTCTTTTTAAAAATTATTTTATTTGACTTTATTTGTTATTGTTATTATTATTATTACTACTACTTTCCATTTTGATATGAGAGAGAGAGAGAAAGAGAAAGTGAGTAAGCAAGCCACCAGATTCAGGACTTGAACGGAGGTCAGCCATGTGGGAGTCCAGTGCCTTTAACCACCATGTCACCTACTGGCCTGGCTCTTCTTTCCTTATTTCTTCAGAAGGTTTTTTTTTTTTTTAATTTTGTTTTTGTTTTTGCTTTTGCTTTTGTCATAGGATGTGTGTACTTGCCAGAGAGAGACATAGAGACAGATAGAGGAAAGTGAGAAATCACTCCCCAGGGTGGATGGCCATGCTGCAATCTCTTCTTCATTCACTTTTCTGGCTTTTGGACACACACACACACACACACACATCAGGTATAATTTTTAAGCCACTGGGTTTGGGACTCAAACCATGGTCAGCCATGTGCCACATGCCACCTGTTGGCCTCCAGAACTTTTTTCCCCCCTAGGTTTATTTCTTTCATGAAAGGGAGTGATAAAGAGAGAGAAATGCCCTTAATAGCATCTCATGCTGTGCTCTGCCCCACACTTGCCAGCCAGCCAGAACATGAGTGCATGTGCCCAGTGTGTCTAAGTCGACTCTGCTACTGAACCCACATATTCCACATGAACCCACCTTTGCCTGAGCAATGTGTGACCACCATGCCCCTGAGCTGGACTGGAGTGTAAACGCTTGCAAATTTTATTTAAAACTCGTTATTAAAAAGTTTCATATGGGTCTGCAGGTGGTGGGGTGGTTAAGGCATTGGACTCCCACATGGTAACTGCAGTTCGAGTCCTAAACCTGGCGGCTTGCTTTGTCAATTTCTTTTTCTCTCTCTCATGAGTGCACATGTCCTATAGCAAATTAATATAACATAATAATTGGGACCAGCAAGTACGTAATGGTTATGTTGCTGACTCCCATGTAGTTGACTATAGTTAAGTCCTGCACCAGGTGACTTAAAACCCATGACAGGTGTGTGTGTGTGTACGTGCATTCCCCAAATTCTGAGGAGAAAGGAGAAGAAGGGGTTGCAGTGTGGCTATCCCCTCAGTGTGTGTGTGTGTGGGGGGGTTTGATTTCTTATTTTCTGTTTCTCTGTCTCTGTCTCTCCTGTGAGCTCACGTGCCCCATAGCAAAAATCTTTAAAATAAATAAATAAATAAAATTAAATAAATAATTCTTTAAAAAATTTATGTTTAAAACTTATAGCTATAGGTACCAACAGATGGCATAATGATTACATTACTGGATCCCCACATAGTTAACCACAGTTCAAGTGCTGGACCAGGTGGCTTAAAGCTCACACTGGGCATGTGTATGTGCATGCCCTAAATCCTGAGAGCAGGGTGGAGGAGAAGGGATTGAGGTATGGTCATCCTCCTGGGGGATGATTTCTCACTTTCTGTCTCTTCGTCTTTCTCTGTCTCTGGTGAATGCACATGCCCTACAGGAAACATCTCTCTAAAAAACAAATAAGCAAAAAACTTATAGCTACAGAGTACAGTGACTAAATCAAAAGGTGGTGAACATGATTTTAAAAATGTCATAAGCTAAGGACCAGCAGATGCTGTAATGGTATTGGACTCCCATGTAGTTGACCATGGTTTAAAGTCCTGGACTTGACGGCTTAAAACTCACAGTGGGTGCATGTGTGTGATGCCCAAAATCCTGAGGGGAGAATGGAGAAGAAGGGATTGCAGCATGGCCATCCTCCATGGAGGGTGATTTCTCACTTTCTCTCTCTTTCTCTCTCTCTCTCTCTGGCAAGCGCACATTCCCTATAACAAAATTCTCTATATAAAAAAATGGCATAAGCTATTTGAAATGATAATATCCAAGACATAGGTTCATGCTAAACATAACAAAAAACGAATTGTTCTTTTTTTTTCTTTTCAAGACCAATTTTATGAATCTATTAAATGTATATCTTCAAATTATGTTCACAAGAAATTTCAGAGTTATGTAATTCAAGAGCTTCTTAGAGCACATTTTCAGTCGGACATTTTTCTGTGGATACATTTTCACAATAAATAGTGGGGAGAAGAGAGTGTTAGAGAAGACAAAACGATTAGTAGTGGAAAATAACACCACATACTTACTGCATTAGTTAAAATTTTTGCCATAGGGTACATATACTTGTTGGAGAGACACAGAGAGAGACAGAGAGAGGGCAAGTGAAAAATCATCCCCCAGGAGGGATGGTCATATACAATCTCTTCTCCTTCACTTTTCTCCTGGGATTTTGGGCATGCACACACTCACACGCTCACGTAATTTAAAGTTTATTTCTTTTAAGAGAGAAAAATAAGGAAGGAGAGAAACAGAGACAGAGACAGCTACCTCTAACAGGGTTTTTATGTTGTAATTCACCCCTGGTTCTCTGTCAGCTTAGATCATCCTACTGTGCAGACGGAGGTCCGGAGATCTGAACTCAGAACTTCTCTTTGGGTTCATTTACATTATCACTGCACGCTTACCCCCACCCCATCCTTTCTTCAATCTGGGGAGAGATGAGTCATAGATGAATACACTATATTTGGTAGGCTAAGCTTGGCAAGTGAAGACCAGCATAATGACAGTTTCTCTTAGGTTTTCACAAACAGGAATTTTGATTTAGGGGAAATAACTGTTTTTAAAAAATTGTTTTTAAAGTTTGAACATTCAGCTGGTAGGAATCCATACAATTGGTTTTAAAAATCTGAAATACCTCACACCCTTGTTAAATGCCATTTTTTGAACTTCCCAAGAAATTTTCTACCTTTGTTCTCCTCTTAAAAAAAAATTGCTATAGGGCCTTTGCTCTTGCCAAAGAAAGAGAAACAGAGTCGGGGGGGGGGGGGGGGGAGAAGTAAAGAAAGCACCTTCCCCTCATGCTCTTTCTAGAGGGGAAGGCCATGCTGCAACCTTTTCTCCTCCATTCTCCTCTCTGGATTTTGAGACAAAAGCGCATGTGCCTGGCATGTTTTCCAAGCTGCCAGGTCCAAGACACAACTACATATTTAGCTATGCGGGATCTAGCCACTTTAACCACCATACCACCTGACTGGCTCCCTTTCCACCTTTTTGGCACTTTTGGCTTTTTTCCCAGGCCTTAGTTATTTAACTAATTGCTTAATATTTTTTATTACCACCATTGACTTTTCTCAATTTAAATAACATTTGTCTTCATATTCTAGAGAAAAGAAAGCAGCATTTGAGAGAAGAGGATCAAGCACTCAAAGAAGAAAACACAACATACATGTGAAGGAAAATGTAAGTTACTTGCTGTGTATGTAATGCTTAGATTTCCCTTTGACTGCTACTGTCAATGAAGGTGACTGCTAGAAAAATATGGCCACAGAAATTTTCTTACCAAGCTCAAATAGAAGCCACTTTGAAGTGCAAAATGGAAGACTGTGAGAGACTACTCCTACCACCTTCCAAATATTTGATGACTCCTTGAGAAAGGTGATTCTAGGATTGGAATAATAAAGCCATGGTATAGACTTAAAAGATTTACAGAATAGTCTTAAACTTGTTGTCTTACAATGTCAATTTTAGGATAAACTAAATGAGATGTTTCCTATTATTTTGAGGGATACTTTTCTCTAACGGTCTCCTAAAACAAGCGCCATGATCTTTAGTAACTCATTTCTATGCTTTTATATTTTCTTTTCCAATTGACTTGAATTTTTAGTGCAAATATCCCTTAGTAGTTATAACCATGGCTCTGATTTTCAACTCTTTATTCAACTGTGATGCAACATGGAAAGACTAAAACTGACCAGAGAGCAAGAGCTTTTCCTCTCTGAGACCAGTGACATCATCTTGAAAATGATGGTAAGAGAAGGGCATGTATTTGTTGTTTTTTTGAGGAACCTCCATATTGTTCTCCACAATGACTGTACTAATTTAAATTTCCATCAAGAGTGCAGGAGGGTTTCCATTTCAACACAGCCTCAACAGTATTTATCATTCTGTATTTCTTTAATCCTAGCCATTCCGACTGGAGTTAACACAGTCAGAAAAACACTTGTGCATCCATATTCATTGTAGCATTATTCATAATTCCTAAGACCTGGAATCAGCTCAAATGTCCAAGAACAGAAGAATGGATTGGAAAAATGTGGCATATATACACTATGGAATATTACTCAATTTAAAAAAAAAACAAAAAACAAAAAACAAAAAACAAAACAGAGATAGTGACACTTGATACAAAGTGGATAAATACGGAAGATTTAATGCTAAGCAAAGCAAGGAAGACTATGAAAGACAGACAATGTATGTCTCCACTAAATGTATACTGAACGTTTGCACTCTATGACAGAACTGAAAGATTAGAAAGTGTAATAGCAGGGAAGGCAACTGTAGTTACTAGAGACAGTCTAGGAGGGGGTGAGTGACAGGAGGAGGGAGGGGGTAAGGGAAAAAAGTTTAACAGAATCAAAAATGAAAAGTTATCTGTTGATAATAATGTACATGATAATATCTATGACTTGACCTATATGCCCTATCTTCCCATTGGGAAAAAAAAAACATTTTGTACAATATAAAGATGTACAGTGATTAAATATAAATAAAATTTATGTTGGACAAAAACAAAAAAGTATGTAGTTACAATGATGAAGGAGGCATAGCTTGTGGGAACCCCTGCCAATCCCTGCCTTATGAAGGAGAAATTAAACACAGACAAATTCAGAGGTTCAGGCACTCATTATTTTAATGCACATGTTCCTTTTCTTTTTTATTAAAAATGCTTAGCTGTTTATTTCTTGAGAAAGAGAGAGACAGGCAGGAATCTTTGAAAGGTTCTTGTCATGTTGTGATCGTCCCCGATGCCCTCCAGCCAGTCAAGGTCATGGGCACACCCATGACACACACCTACCATGTTCAGGTTGACCCAGGATCTGCAACCTGGGCTTCCCATAGGGTTACGGCATTGCACACTGGCACTTCATCACATGCACCACTGTAGATGGGCCTGTTCATGTTCCTTTCTTAAATTCAAAAAGAGAATTAAAATATAATTATTAGTTCAAAAACTAATTAATTCTGGTAGCTCTTATCAGCAGTAACTTACTCTATAGTCCCAAGTTTAACAATACTGAGTGATTACAGAAATGATTTTTTTTCCTAAAATCTCTCTGGCATTTGACTAGTTGCTCACACTGTCATTAATGAAAATGTTTTTCTCTTCTGATTTCTTTGACAATATTTTGGTTCTTTAGCTATCTTTGAGAGCTAATTTTGGGTTTATGTCCTTTGCTGTCTTCTTTGGCTGTGTCTTTTTTCTTTCCCCCTAATACCCCAGATTTCAATCCTCATGTCACCACCCGACTCCATGCACAATTTCTTTTTGTCCAATTCTCACCACTCAAGACCGTAAGCAGCTTTTATTGCTTCATGCAAATAATCCCAGCTCTACAGCTCTGCTCCCTGACTTTACTCCAAAACTGTAACTACACATTTCCAACTGCTTGCTAGACATCATTATTTGCATGTTCCACAGTTTCTTTAAACTAAAAATTTCTCAAACCAGATTTATCACCTTCCTCCACAAAACAACTCATTATTCCTAAATACCCAATTTCTGCCAAATGTAACACTTCTCCCCCATTGACTCAGCCTGAAAAATACGGAGTTTTGTCAGAGTCCTTTATCTTCATCTAATTGGGTATCTTGTGCTTCTTTTTCGTCTTTCTAACCGCCTATCACTGCTTTGAGCTTCCGTACTTCTGCACTTTTTAGTTCAAGTGTTGTGGTAAGCTCTGCTGTCTACTTGGTTTACCTGCAGCAGGGAATTTAGAACATAAATCAAGAATCGAGACTTCATATTTTTTAAAGCCTGGAGCATATAGGTAGTACCTTAAGCAAAAGCAGAAGCTACATCAATGTTTGTTTAATAAATACTGTTGTGGTTATGAACTTTATATTGTAGTATTATATATAAAAGTAAAAAAAATCCCCTGACAATAGTGCTCAAATTTGGCCATTAAAAGAAAGCATCAAAACATAACAAATATATGCTTATATTGATCTGATTTGGGAAAAAAATCCTGGCTAACTCATGTAAGTTCAAATTTGCAGTGGAATTTCTTTAAATTATTTGCCCTACAGTGTGACAAATCCTGTCTCACAAGATTGACTCTAATAATTTAAATGTTTCTTTGGATTTTCAACTCGAAAGCTAAGAGTATGGGGTTGGAAAAGGATGATTCTGACTTGAATTGATAGGATTAAGAAATAACCCAGCTGAATAAGCTTTTGTGGCTGTAAGTCACTTAAAATGCAAAAGGTAGACAGTTGTATAACTAATGCTAGAGACAGAAACCAATCTTAAATATCGGAGAGGGATATAGATATAACTTCCACCTTACTTATACAGTCAGAAATAATTTTACTTGTCTTCAAAACAAATATTGAAAGTGGCATTAACTTTAAAGCATCTAATAAAACTGGTTCAGTGTCCAAGGATCTTCATTCTCCATCTAAATGAAAATCACATGACAAAACTGGGATTGGCAAAAGTGAAAGGCCCTTGTGTATTACAGCTGCCAAGACACAGGCTTTAATTATCCTGGTCAAGTTGTGCATCTGGCAATAGCTTATTGTTAGCCCCTGTCTTGCCTTGTATTGATCATCTGGAGTCAGTGAGTTCCAGCACCTCAGGTCTAAGTGTCCAGTTCTGTAGCCAATTCTGGACTGGGCTGGCAGAACATCACAGCCCCATAATTATCCATAGTGGGAATTAAGCCCAGTGTCTGTGGTATCGTCTCCTTAATTATCATCCCTCTTCAGTCTTTAGTTTTCTTTCTATCCAGCTTAGATTGTATGTATTAATAATTATTTCAAATAAAATTTTTTAGCCTCTGGGCTAAATGGAGATTTGAAGTAAAATCAAGTTCAGTTAAAGAAAAATAATACATCGTATTGATTTTCACAAACTATGTGTCCATACCAATTTCAATACCTTTCTAAAAATAGACAACTTTGGTCAAGGGTAGTGCCACAGTGGTGATGCAATGTACCAGGATGCTGAATCTGCATGTGAAGTTCTCAGGTTCAAGACCTGCGAGTTCCCTGCTGAAGGTGGGATGCATGTACACATGCCCATGATCTTGGCTGCTGAGGTTGGGGGTGAATTGTGGCATGAAGATGCTGTTGAGGGTCTTTCTCTCTCTCTTTCATTATAGAAACAAATAAATAAATGTAAAAAATAAAAATATGGGACCACCAGGCAGTGCGATGGTTAAGGTGTTGGACTCCCACATGGCCAACTACAGTTCAAGTCTTGGACATGGTGGTTTGTTTTCTCACTCTTTGTCTCTCTCTCTCTCTCTCTCTCTTTGGTAAGCACATATGTGCTATTACAAATTCAAGTAATAATAAATAAGAAATAATTCTTTAAAAAAAAAATTAAAATGTGGGGCCAACAGGTGGTGTGGTGGTTAATATGCTGAACTCTCACATGCTTGATTGTGATTGGAGTCCTGGACCTGATGTCTTAAAAATCATGTTGGGAGCATGTGTATGCATGCCTAAAATCTTGAGAGGAGAGTGGAGGAGAAGGGATTGTGGTATGGTCGACGCCTGGGGGGTGATTTCTCACTTTCCCTCTCTCTGTGTCTCTCTGCCTCTCTCTGGTGAGTGCAAGCGCCCTATGACAAAAGCCTTAAAAATATTAAAATTAAATTAAATCAAAGCATAGTGTCTGGCACACTGGTTTCAAAATAATTATGAGAAAAGTAGGCAAATGTTCCTTGGTTTTCTGTCTTTTACCATAAATTTCTGGCAAAACACCAACCCTATATAAACCAAAATAGCTGCTTTCTCTAAGGATGTATATGAGCAAACGAATGCTACTAGAGACAAGAACTCAGTAAATTGTTTCTAATGTGAACTTCAATAGATTGTTACATGGCCCCTTAATACTGCTCAGTGAGCCTGCTACACCTTACTGGTAACTCCCTACCATTCTCTTCAGGAACTATTTCAAACTTTTTCTAGTCAGTCTTCTGGATACAACTTTGTGATATGCTTTACAGAGTATGTTGAAAACACTAGATGAATTTTCTCAACATTTCTTCATCAAATCAATGTGCTTACTCATAGATGGAGGCATCTGCATTCATTTTCTCTTTGGTTTTACTCTACAAAGGATAAACTATCCTGTGCACCATCTCTTCCAACACTTGTATCCAATCATATTTCTTCCACCTTTTTAAAGAAATTTATTGGGACCAGCAGTTAGCATAATGGCTATGTCACTGAACTCTCATGTAGCCGACTGTGGTTCGAGTCCCGGACCTGGTGGCTTAAACTCACGCCAGGCGCGTGTGTGTTAGTGCCCAAGATCTCAAGAGGAGAATGGAGGAGAAGGGATTGTGGCGTGGCCATCCCCCCTGGGGGGTGATTTCTCATTTTCTATCTCTCTGTCTTTCTGGCGGGTGCAAAAACCTCTCCCCCACCCCCCCAAAAAAAGAAATTTATTAGCATACCTTCTTGCCCTTTCCCGAATCATTTGTTCTGCACTTCTCTACTTGATACTTCTCATTTACACTTAAATCTGTTTGAATATCTCTCATCTTAAAATAGCATGACAAAAACTCAAAATAGCACTGATACATCCCTATTCCTAGTCTTCTTGGAGCCAAGTACATTGAGAGTTGTTATTTTTGTCTTGTATTCCTCATCACCTGCTCATTCTCAACTGCTTTAATTTGGCACTGTGGAAGGCTGCATTTCAGATCTCGCACATGAACAACTGATTGTCCATTTTGTTCCCTTTCCCTAACATGGCAGTCTGCTTCTGTAAACCTGCTTGCTCTTCCCATGAGAAAATAGCTTGTGCTAGCCATATAGAAAACCATATCCGGGACGACATCCTGTACCTGCTACTTTCTTTGCTACTGTCTTTGCTAACTAGCTCGAAAGCCTTTTATTTAGCAATATAACTGCTTGCATGGAAACCCCACTCCCCTCGGAAATAAGTAACCTGTTTGATTCAGCTTCTGTAACTGTATGCATAGAAACCCCCAGTAACTGACCCTCTATAAAAAGACTATCAAAACTTCAGTTGGTGCTACAGTCTGATCCCTCCCTCCAAGCCTGAGACTGTAGTCACGGGCCAGCTAATAAAGATTCCCTTTAAACTTAATCTGGCTTTGGTGGTCCTTCATTCAGGTGGCACTCTACAACAGCACTTGATCCTAACACTCCATAAAACTTATTCAGTGAATAAGAACAACGACCTTTATGCTGCTAAATCCAGTGATTGCTTCGATTCTTATTTTACTTTGACTTCTCAGCAGTACATAACGACCTTCTTAACTATCTTCTTTTTCTACTGTTGTGCTTTATTTATTATTTTTCATCATAAGCATACAGAGTAAATACAGCCAAAAGATATATCGGGCTGTTGGGAAAGTCATGATGTATTTTTGTATAGAAAAAACATATAAAAATATGTCATGACTTTCTCAACAACATCATACAATAGTATTAAATAGAAAAAGTTACCTATACACAGTCCCATTTTCCTTGGTAACTTCGTTTATTTCTGTTTTTATATTTCTTTTTTCAGAGAGATTTTTGCTATAGGACATATGTGCTTGCTGGAGAGACAGAGAGACAGAAAGTGAGAAATCCTCCCTCTCTCTCCAGGAGGGAATGGCCATGCTACAATTCCTTCTTTTTCATTATCCTCTCAGAATTTTTTGGTGTGCATGCACACATGCCTGGTGTGAGTTTTGAGCTGCCGGGTCTGGGACTCAAACCACTGTTGATTATGTGGGAGTCCAGTGACGTACCCATAAACCATCTGCTGGTCCCATATGGTTTTATATTTCTTTCTTTTCTTTTTTCTTTTTTCTTTTTTTTGGAGAGATTTTCGCTATAGGGCGTGTGCGCTCGCCAGACAGACAGGGAGAGACAGAGACAGAAAGCGAGAAATCACCCCCCAGGGGGGATAGTCACGCCGCAATCCTTTCTCCTCCATTCTCCTCTCAGGATCTTGGGCACGCACGCACACGCGCCTGGTGTGAGTTTTAAGCCACCGGGTCCGGGTTTTATATTTCTTAATGGCCTCCATCATAGCTTTCAATAGTGTACTTACATATCTATTTCTTGATAAGTTAACTTTAAACAATAGCAGTTGATTTCCTGATATGAAAGAGGAGACATTTATTTCACTTATACTTCTTACCTGTCCCTCTGTCCAAGTTTTCTTGATTATATTTGTAACAAGATGTTGAATGGAAGTTTATCCTTTGACCCATGGCTCAAACCTTGCTCTAACAAAAGGTCTTGGAGTGGGACCAGCAGTTGGCATAATGGCTATGTGGCTGGACTCCCACGTAGTCAACTGTGGTTTGAGTCCCAGACCTGGTGGCTTAAACTCACACCAGGCGGGTGTGCGTGAGTGCCTAAGATCCTGAGAGGAGAATGGAGGAGAAGGGATTGCGATGTGGCCATCCCCCCTGGGGGTGATTTCTTGCTTTCTGTCTCTCTGTCTCTCTCTGTCTTTCTGGTGAGCTCACGCGCCCTATAGCAAAAACCTCTCCAAAAAAAAAAAAAAAAAAAAGAAAGAACAAAAAAAGGTCTTGGAGTGAAGAAAGATGTTCTGAAGTGGGTGGGAGTTTGAAGTTTTGATTTAGACTAAAGTGTATGTTCTCAACTTGAAAATCCATTCTTATAAAAACTAGGCTAGTTTCTACAAGAGAAAGTAAAAAGGCAAATAGCTCTGCTCAGATATTAGTAACATAAGGGAGGTAATCTCACAGAACATGATTAAAGAGAGTTGTCAAAGAAAAATAAAATCATTCATTTGATTCCGGCTAGTTCAGACTCTTTATGGCACATATTATATATTTTTTTATTAGCAATATTTATAATTTTAGGTACTAAATGTACATTTCTGGTTCATTTTTTCATGTAGAAAGAGGAAATTAATACTTGAGGCACACTCTCCACCAGCCTTCACTTTCTAAAATCCTGTCAAGTACATCTTTACTGTCAAAGTGTAGTGTTTACATTATATTATGCAAATATAATTATTAGGCACTTTGTCTATAAACTAATTATAAATGCTGGAAGCAAAGAGTTTTGTAATACTCCTAATATGTAAATGCTATTTACTATAGAATCAAGTAGTGTAGTTGGCTTTATAGTCAATAAATAAATCCTATGTCACAAGTCTTCTCCTAGGTAGATTGTTAAAATATCCAGATAAAATATATTATCTTTCCATCATTTGCTAAAAATGATGCTTATTTCAGTTATTTCATATTTGAACTGTTATTTACATGTACATTATTTCTGAAATTTCTAATTTACCTATACATTGTCTTTTTTTTAATCACAATTAAGATTTTTTTTTGGAGAGGTTTTTGCTATAGGGTGCGTGTGCTCGCCAGAAAGACAGAGAGACAGAGAGATAGAAAGTGAGAAATCACCCCCTGTGGGGGATGGCCATTCAGCAATCCCTTCTCCTCCGTTCTCCTCTCAGGATCTTGGGCATGCATGCACATGCACCTGGTGTGAGTTTTAGCCACCGGGTCCGCGACTTGAACCGTGGTCGACTACATGGGCGTTCAGCAACATAGCCATTACGCTAACTGCTGGTTTCACAATTAAGATTTTTGAAGTTATTAAAAATATGGCATATTATGATTTCCATTTTATCCTTTGTCCTGAAGATATGTTTTTGGTGTTTTCTGACTTCTCTTAATTGATATCTGTTGATTCCAAGCTTGCTTCATAGCTGTAAAATAGGATCTCCTTTTTATTGAGCTCCTAGATTGTTCCGTTATTCATTGAACCCTTTGTCTTTTCTTTTTCTCTCTCTTCTTTCTTTCTCTCTTCTTCTTTCTTTCTCTCTTCTTTCTTTCTCTCTCTCATCAAACTTTTCTCTCTTCTTTCTTTCTCTCTTCTTTCTTTCTTTCTTTCTTTCTTTCTTTCTTTCTTTTCTTTCTTTCTTTTCTTTCTTTCTTTTTTTTGATATGTCCTTATTTACTTTGCTATAATGGATCCTTAAGCAATTTTCAGCAAGAGTGTATAAGAAACTGTGTATATTGGGACCAGCAGCTGGTGCAATGGTTATGTTGCTGGACTCCCACATAGTAGTCCTGGACCTGGTGGCTTAAAACTCACGCCAGACATGTGTGTGTGCATGCCCAAAATCTCGAGAGAAGAATGGAAGAGAAGGGATTGAGGAGTGGCCATTCCCTTGGGCGGTGATTCCTAGTTTTCTGTCTCTCTGTTTCTGTCTCTCTAGTGAATGCATGCACTGTATAGCAAAAATATCTCTCTAAAAAACAAAAAACAAAAAAAGAGTAGACTCTTTTCAGTTTGATGACTCTTGTCTTTCTTCAGCATTCAGAAATACCTTTTATTTTTAATTTTTTTTTGCTTTTTGATTTCTTGCTTTCTGTCTCTCTGTCTCTGTCTGTCTCTCTGGGGAGTAAAAATCCGCTCTCTAAAAAAAAAAAAAATCATGATTTTTGGATGTGAACTTTATCCCCCCTAGTTCATCTGATGTTTATCCCACACTCACTTTATTTCCAATTCTTTAAACAGAAGACCTAGTAAGAACTTAGTGAATGTGCTAAGTAAGCTGGAAAATTACTCTATGCGCATACCTGGAACCATAGTGCATGGAAATATGCTGATAGGTTATATTAGTAGAATTAATCATTTAATGATTAAGTACCTATTGTGTGTCAAGCATTTTGTTATTGGAGCTTGAGATACCCTGGTGAACAGAATAGGCAAACTCCCTTAATTAAATTCTCTGGAATGGATGGAGGAAAGGGAAAAGCAAACAAGTAAACACTAAATATATACTAACATGCTTGCATATGTTAAAAAATGAATATACAAAAGTTGAATAAGTAAGGAAAGTATTACATTGTGATCATGTTGTGCATAGAATTAAAATAACATGTGATGTGCTGGAGTCTGGTCAGGTATTCACTTTAGATTAGGTTGTCAGGTACAGCCGGCTTGAACAGGTGACATTTAAGTTGAAATTTGAATGGATGAGCAGAGAGAACACTATAGACAAATGCAACAGCTGTGCAAAGCCCTAAGGCATAAGTAGAAAGAAGACCAGAGTGGTTAATGTTTGGTGTGTGTGAGGACGGAATGATTAAGATCATTTAGGCAGGTCTGTAGGGTTTTGTAAATCATGAATGGAATTTGGATTTTCTCCCAGGTATGACAAGACATCACTAAGAATTTTTTTTAAAGAGACTTTTGCTATAGGGTGCATGTGCTTGTGTGAGAGACAGAGACAGAGAGACAGAAAGTGCGAAATCACACCCAGGTGGGATGGCCATGCTGCAATCCCTTCTCCTCCATTCTCTTCTTGGGATTTAGGGCACACATACACATATGCCTGGCGGGATCACTGGGTCCTGAACTTAAACCACGGTTGGCCATTTGGGAGTCCAGCATCTTAACCACTATGCCACCTACTGACCCCTTTGCTAAGATATTTTAAGGAGGGAAGCAGTACAACTTGATTTTTTTTTTTTTTTTTTTTTGATTCTCACTCCAATTGCTGTATGAAGAATGGATTGTTGGGGACCTGGAGTGGAGTGGAATAAGAAGTTCAGCTAAGACTTGATGGTGCTTTGATTGGTCCTAACAGTAGAGTTAGAAGGAAATGGACCCAAGGAAATACCGGGTCAATATGAATGTGGTTTTCCAGTTTGGCAAGTTGTTCTCCTAAAAGATTTTACTTACTTATATTGCTCCAGTGATGTGAGAAGGTAGATAATAATAATAACATAAGCTGGAAATTGTCTTAGAGATCCGTAGTTTAGCCTTTTTTTTAAAAAAAATTTTCTGGAGGGTGTATTCATTCATTGGAAAGAGGGGGGGGAAGAGAGAGAGAGAGAGAGAGGGAGAGAGGAAAGGGAGAGAGGGAGAGAGGGGGGGAGAGAGAGAGACTGAGGAAAGAAAGGATATGAACCCTTTCCTCTCAACGGGATATGGCTAGGACACAAGCTCTTCTCCATTTGTCCTTTGGAGATTTTGGTCATGCACACACACTAGGCATGTTTTTCAGGCTGCTGGGTCTGGAACTCACCATGCAGTTGACCATGTGGAAGCCAGCTGTATTAATTACCATGCCACTGGCTGGCTTCACAGTTTAGTTTTGTAAAAGACGAAAACATGGCCCACTGATCATGCATTCATAAGTCCAAGATGACAAGATTTTTTTCTCTAGGAAAGGACTACAGTGCCTGCCAAGTTCTGGTAATCTATTATGTATTATGATATTTTCTCAGAATTTCTCATCTCTATTCTGTATATTCTTTTATCTGACAACCCTCTGTATAGTATATACATGCACATGTATATAAGCTATTTCTTCTTTTTGGTCATCAGTTTTGAGGGCAAGGTGAACCTGTCAACATATCTTATGCCTCTTAGCAAGACTGGTGCTTCAGAATTATCCATAGCCACATGAACAAATCACTGAAAAAAGAAACTGACTATTCACTAAGCTTATTTTCTCTGCCATATAGTCCTACCATAATTATTGAATATCTATATTAGGTCCAGGTGGTATTGCAATGGTAAGGCAACTGAAACCACATGGAAAACGTCCTGGGTTCATATCCCAGGGCCTCTCTGAGCATGCTGGGTGTACATACATGTATGTGCTGATGTTCTGGGCCTGCTGAGACTGGGGATGGATCCCGGCCTCAGGACCCTGTTAAGGGTGGCTATTTCTTTGTCTCTGTTTCTTTTTCTCATGAGATAAATAAATAAAAACATACAAAATCTATACCTACATTTCCTATCCTATTAGTAAAAGAATTCAAAGTATATATTTGTGTTGTATAAGGTAGTAAACATTTAGAATCCAGTCAGAAAGCTTGAGTTCAAGTTTTATCTATTCTTCTCTTCTGACAGTGTGATCTTGGCCCTTTATTTCTTTAGCTTTAGATTGAGCTAATATGCATGTTTCTGCCTAAATCTTAAGATTTTATGAAATTTTGAATATTATATGAAAAAGGATGTGTAAACTGTAAAGTGCTATTACTTAATAATAGCACTAGTTGATTGAACTCTAGCTCTACTACAGATTCTATTCTAAAAGTTTCACATTTCACATGTATCAACTCATTATTCCTCATTCCTTGTTTCATCTTTCTCTTTCTTCTTTTTTTTTTTTTTAGTTTTTGTTATAGGATATGTGCATTTTCTAGAGAGTGACAGTAGAGGAGGGTGGGTGAGAAATCACCCTTTCCACTCCAAGTGGGTATGAATATGGCCACACCACAATTCCTTCTTTTCCATCTTCTTCTTGGGGTTTTGGGTATGTGCACACATGTGCTCAGCATGATTTTCAAGCTGCTAGATTTAAGACTTAAACCATGCAGCTGGCCATGTGGAATCTAGCTGCTTTAACTTCCATGCCACCTGTTGGTCTCACTACTTAAATTTTTTTTTTTCTGTAGACCGTGTGTGTTTTCCAGAGAGAGACAGAAGGAGAGAGAGACAAAGTGAGAAATCACCCACCAAGGGAGAGAGCTATGTCACAATCTTTTCTCTTCCATTTTCTTTTGGAATTAAGCATGCTTGCACACATGTCTGCCATATTTTTTCAAGCCACTGGGTCTGGGACTCGAACTGTGTAGTCACTGATTAGGGATCTGGTGTCTTAACCACCATGCCAATGGCTGACTGACCCCCATTACATTTTTATGAAGTCAGGGCTATTACTATATTTTTTCAGATAAGAAAGTGAATGAGAGATTACGTCACTTGCAAGGTCACACAGCCAGTGAATGACATAGCCAAGACTTGAACTAGAGTCAAATAACTCTACAGTTCCCACCTTTAACCACTATGCTACATCAATGCTCTGTAGAGTTGGAGTATTAAACCAATCATAGCACATGTATTAATACAAAATATATGTCAGACAGTGTCCTAGACAATAAGAAAAAGGGCAGGATCAGTCATAGTCTTTTAAACAACTGTGAAGGTAAACAAATTTATTTTTAAAGAAGAAAACATTTCATGCTTGAAAAATTGTAAGGACCATTTATTTAATTAGTATGTGTGAATTCATAGATAATGAGTTCACATCATAATAGAGACTAACACACATATTATTATGTAATTATTTTATCAGTAAATATTCTTTATTATCTTGGCCATATTTTTTTTCCCCAGAAAAATCACTTTGTGTTTCAACATTGCAAAGAAATTAATTTTCTTTCAAATAGATAAGTAATAATTTACTTTATCTTTTTTTTTCCTAGTGAATACTCAATGCTATTCAAGACCTCAATTATATTTGAAGTCTTTAGCTCATGGGGCATTATTTTTATGTTCAATTTAGTGGACCAAATGACTTTATCTTAAAGAATACTAAAATAAATAGTACATACAGATGATTTTACTAACTATAATTTTTTATAATTATTATACAATGGAAACTGGATTTTCACAGTTTGAAAGAGCTTCCTATCTTACTTGTCAAATGGAAGTGTGATTTCTAATATATAAGAAAGAATTTTCTTTACTTCCATATAAATGAATTAAAATAGGCTGTTCTAGCATCTATGTTTACTATTTAGATTTAAGACATTTGAAAAACACAGGTGCCAAATGATCACTTTTACTTTCATGCTGGTTTTTTTTTTTTTTTTTGGCTTTTGCCACAGAGCACATGCACTTTCCAGAGGGAGACAGAGAGAGAGAAAGTGAGAAATAATATCCCAGGGGGGATGACCACATTGCCCTTACATCTCCTTCACTTTTCTCTCAGGATCTTGAGCACACACACACACATGCATGGTGTAATTTTCAAGCTGTTGGGTCTGGGACTCAAAGCAAAGTCATCCTGTGAGAATCTAGCACCTTGGGAGAATTAATATAATGAAAATGGCAATCTTATCCAAATTAATCTACATATCTAATGCATTGCGTATAAAATTACAAGAAACATTCTTCACAGATCTAGAAAAGACAATCATAGAATTTCTCTAGAATCATAAAAGACCACGTGTTGCCAAAGCAAACCTATACAAAAAGAGTGAAGTGAGTGACAGCTCACTTCCTGACCCTCAAATATATTACAAAGCTGTGATAATCAAAACAGCATGGTATTGGCACAAAAACAGACATGAGGGCCAATGGAACACAGTAGAGATCCCAGAAATAAACCCCAAAACATATAGCCAATTGATTTTTGATAAAGAGTACCAACCAATCCAGTGGGAAAACCTCTTTAGCAAATGGTGCTGGAAAAACTGGGTATCTACCTGCAGAAAGGTGAATCTGAACCCCTATCTGTCATCATTCACAAAAATCAACTCAAAATGGATCAAAGATCTAAACCTAAGACCTCAAACTATAAAAATACTGGTGGAAAATACTAGGGAAACTCTAGGAGTCATCAGGGTAGACTTCTTAAGCAAGATCCCCAAAGCACAGGCAATAATCCCCCACATAGACAGGTGGGATTACATCAGATTAAAAAATTTCTGCACAGCAATGGACACAATAATAGTGTGTATTGACAGCCCTCAGAATGGGAGAAAATTTTTGTTAACTGCCTCAGATAAGGGACTGATATTCAGAATACACGGGGAACTTAAGTGTTTAACCCAGAAGAAAATGATTAAAAGATGTAAAAATGAGCCGAATAAACAACTCTCTATGGAGGACATACAAACAACCAAAAAGCATTTGAAAAAAATACTCAACATCCCTCATCCTAGGGAGATGCAGCTGAAAACTACAATGAGATACTACCTTGCCCCAGTCAGAATGACAAAGATTAAAAAAACAAAAAGTGATAAGTGCCAGCAGGGATGAGGTGAAAGGGGAACTCTCCCACATTGTTGGTGGGAGTGTAAATTGGTCCAGCCACTGTGGAAAACAATATGGAGGTTCCTCGAAGACCTTCAAATAGAACTACCATATGATGCAGCAATTCCACTCCTGGGTATCTACCCAAAGGACAGGAGAATGCTCAGTTGGAAAAGTGCTTGCACAACTATATTTATTACAGTATTATTCACTATTACTAAGACATGGAACCAACCCAAATGTCCACAAACAGAAGAATGGATTGAAAAAGTGTGACACATATATTCCATGGAATACTATTCAGCCATAGAAAACAAGACCCTGGAATTTGAGAGAAAGTGGACGAACATGGAAGATTTATTGCTGAGTGAAGCATATTAGGTTATGAAACTGAGACATTGTGTGTCTCCACTTAACATGTAACAACTATCTACACTCAATGGTAGAGACAGAAAGACTGTAGGACATAAAAGCATTGACAATTGTTACGGACATTGGGGGCAAAGTGGAAAGAGAATGGGAGAGGGGAAGATTGCAGGAAGGGAAATTTGGGAAAACATGAAGTAAGATACTTGTGGGACACATATGGTTTGTTGCCTGTTGATGTTGTGTATAGTATTCTCAACTCATCTGGCATGTGGTGTATGTCATGTTGGGTAAAATCGTTTTACAATCTAAATGATGTATAGTGACTGAATGTGTAAATAAGTTAAAAAAAAAAACCCACAAGATAATTCTGTACAGACCTTGTGAAGATAACTCTGATCTTTAAGCCCTTCCACATAATTTAGTTCATCTGCATTGCTTACTATTCTTTTCTTATTCAGCATGTAAGTATTAGGTTGTCAGGAAATTCATGATGTATTTTTCTTCCATTTTTTTCCTATGCAAAAATGTGCTATGGCTTTCATGACAACCCAATGTATACTGCTTCTTTTGGTCTTCATTCCTTTATGAAGATTCTTATATTAGATAAAACTCATGAGGACACTTCAAAAAGTTTATGGAAAAATGATATTAAAGTACAAATTCATTTTTGTGAAAAACAATTTGAAATCCATGTATAGTTTTTTCACAGTAAGCATTCTCCATGAACTTTTTAAAGACCCCGTTGTGTTACGCTTTCTCCCTGTTAATCTATTTTATGTCAGTTTAATTCTCAAATACAGCCCAGACCCTAAGAGATAGAGGAGAATTTTTTCACCCCTACACATGTCATACAAATTGAACATTTTCTTGTCATTTTTTTTTTCTGTGACACAACGGATGATTATGCAAATCCATTTATGTAAGTGAATTGCTCAGTGATATTATCAGCCAAAATTGTAGGTTGAGGTCAAGTGATGTCAAGTCATTATTTAAAGAAACAAAGACAAAGCGAAAAAGACAAATTATAGAGGAAAAATTTAATACATTTTGGCAACATGAGTAGGAAGGTCAGTAAAGGACACAAAGCTAGAGTGATGTCATTATAATTGGCTTCAGTTCAGAAGTGGCAGGGTGGCAGTTAGCCAAAAAGGCACTTTGATGCTGTTTGTTTACATATTGGTATTTAGCTATCCATACTCAGAAATGGAGAATATAGCAGATGATTTTGTGGTAGATGATTGAATATTGTGGTTACTGCATTATTTTAAACTTTGTTTCTAAAATAGATGACAGTATCTTGGTTAGAGCTTTCTCTTTTAAGCTGTATTTCTTCCATATATGTAGTTCTGTAGGATCCTCTATGGTCCAGCTGCTGCAGAGGTATTTGATGTGGTGACATAGATGGTGGTGTTGAGTTCAGATAAGAAGGAAAGCTTCTCATAATCTCAAAATTATGAAATAATCATCTCTCTACAGCCTTCTGCCCCTCACCCATCTAGGACCTACAGCAGGTCCATGCTGAGCCATTTGGCTTGAGATCATCAGCAGGGACTCCCATCAAACCTGCTGTGGGGTTGAAGGGGCTCTCTGGCCCATGTGGTGTACAAGTGCACTGTGTGAAATGGACTCTCAACTTATATTCCACTTGTCAGGTCACCTCCATCCACATTGGGAGCAGTTAGGTTTTGTTATACAAGAACCAAACACCTGGAAATAGGAGGCTCTGGAGGAATTCTTTCCCCGCAATTCCCTTAGCAGTAAAAGGAGAGAAATTTCTCTCTGAAAACCTAAACCCCAAAGTCCTACTGTGGATTTCATATTCCCACTTACAGTAGAGCAGAGAAATGGGCACAGAGCATTAAATAGCTGAATATATGCGTAATATGTATTCCAGAAGGTAAAGACACAGGTAAAGGAACATAAAACAGCCTTCATAATATATTAGCTGGGAACGTTCCAAATTTAGAGAATTATGCATTCACCCAAATCTGGGAGACACAAAGTACACCAAATAGATATACAATTAAGAAGATCTTCTCCAAGGCACATCATAGCCACATTGGTAAAAATCAAAGACAAAGACAGTGTCCTAAAAATGGTAAGAAAGAAATGCCAAGTTGCTTACAAAGGTTACCCATTAGATTAACATTGGATCTATAAACTAAAACATCACAGGAAGGAAATAATGGGAAGACGTATTTAAAACTTGGATGGAAAAGTATTTTAAGCCAAGAGTACTATACCTGGCAAGATTATCCTTCAAGTTGGTAGGAGAAATAAAATCATTCCCAGATAAACAAATGCTAAAGTGAAATTGGCTCTTCAGGAAAGACTACTACACCAAGAAAACTAAAGGAAGACAAATACAGGTCAGAGAACACAAAACAACAAAACAACAAGAAAAAAAAAAAAGATAAGTCTACACTTAGTGTTATGTTGATGATAACACTGAATGCTGGGACTAAATGCAGAGTCAACTACTTTACACCCAGCAAGTTTAAATATGAATTTATCAATTATTTGATAGAGGGTTGTCTCCACAGATTTCAATTTATATATTTATTACAACCATTGCTCATTGTCTAAAACTAGGCAATAGAGGAAAAGTCCAAAATGTTACAAGTAGCTGAGTTTCTTTGGAATGAATTTGAAAAAGGCAAAAATCAAAAACTTTGTAATACCTATAAATCACCAAATCACTGGCTTTACCTTGTCTCTGCTTTTTTAAAAAATTATTTATTTAATTTTATTTATTACCATTATTATTATTTTAAAATTTGCTCTAGGGCATGTGTGCTCATCAGAGAGACAGAGAGAGAGAGAAAGTAAGAAAGTAAACTGCTAGGTCTGAGGTCTGAGACTCAAACCACAGTTGGCGATGCAGAGGTCTAGTGTCTAGTACCTTAAACCTTACAGCACCTTTTTCTAAAAAAAGTCTTTTAAAAAGAGGTTTTTGCTATAGGACACAGGCACTTACTGAGGAGACAGAGACACAGAAAGTGAGAAATAATTCCCCAGGGGGCATGGACATGCTGCATTTCCTTCTCCTCCATTCTCCTCTCAGAATCTTGGGTAGGCACACACATGTGCCTGGCATGAGGTTTAAGCCAGCAGGTCTGGGACTGGAACCATGGTCGACTATGTGAGAGTACAACGACGTAACCTTGTGCCACCTGCTGGTCCCAACACACCACCCACCTTCTTTTAAAACATCTCCTTTAAACATCTTTAAATACTTTTAACCATCTCTTTCCAATTTTGTTTTATTTTTGCTTTTTTGAGGACATTTCTTTAGTGTAGCACAGTACTATCGTCTTACAAGAACTTGGAATGTGTGAGTAAAAATAATCCTTTTTTGTTTCTTCCTAATGAGATATTGTTATGTACAATTTTACCTATCTCTAACTGGACCAATAATTGATACCCACAGATCTTTTTCAAATTATAAACTCTTCTCCACAGTCCTCTACATAGAAATTACAATTATTTTTTCATTGGCTATGTTACAATTATTATTATTATTTTTATCTTTTTTTGGCTACAGGGCGGATGCACTCACCAGAAAGACAGAGAGAGACAGAGAGACAGAAAGGTAGAAATCGCCTCCCAGGGGGCCACGCCGCAATCCCTTCTCTTCCATTCTCCTCTTGGGATCTTGGGCACTCATGCACACATGTCTGGTGTGAGTTTAAGCCACTGGGTCCGGCATTCGATCTGCGATTGACTACATGGGAGTCCAGTGACATAGCTATTTTACCAACTGCTGGTCCCACGATGATCTTTTTGATGTATGGAATTTTTTTTGCCTAATATATAATCAACATGATTTTTTTTTTTTTACAAATATACCTCACAGTAAGAAATGTTATAGATAATTCAGTACAATGCAGAATAAACATAGGAGTGGATTTTGAATGTTAAATGTTGAAGGTGGTAAGTATGTTTACATCCTCAATTTGTTTATTACACACTGGATACACGCTTTTAAAGACTATTCTGCAACCTACAAAGGTCAGTAATGATTATATGTAAATCATAAGTTATAACAAATATTTAAAGGGAAACAATGTGCTGTATACTTGGAAAGAGCTAATTAGAATGATAGATTTTAAATGTTCTTTTCAAATAAATGTAAATACATGAGATGGCTTATATGTTAGTTTGCTTGATTTGATCACTTCGCAATACAAATACATTGAAACATCATTTTGTATTCTGCTGGAGTAATGATAGGTACTGATAGGTAGTTCTTATCTCTAAAGGGCAGGCCACAACCTGGGGTGAAGGATGGGGTCTGCTAACCAGCAAGTATGTCTATTCCAATATAACATGAAGGATGGTGGACATGACTGAGTTTTTCTATGACCTATTGAACTCACTATAAACCGGACCTAGTGTACGTATTTATTACGATATGCCTGCACTCTGACACAACATTCCAAATGATTCTGGGTTCTTGGATAACCAGTGTGACTTTGAAATGTTTGGATATTCTCTTCCTCCAGTATCCGATGGCCTGAGTAAACGACAATTGGTTCTTATGAAGAAGAGCTGCTTGAATCATCACCATATAATGCTGCCCTCACTGCATGGTGATTCCTTATAGATTCTCCATATCTCCTTCAGTTAATGGAGGCTCATGCAGAGGTTGAAGTAGATTCTGAGAGAGACAGAAGTCTTTGTATTTTTATCAATTAAGAGGCCGTGTCAGTCTTTAAAAAAGAGAGATGGCCCCTTCCTGCCGGACCTAGAATGTTCAAGAGAAGATGAGAATTCAGGATTTTTGAGTGCAAAGATTTGAACATTACTATTCCAGGGTATTAATCCTGGTCTTGGCAGCGCATACTTACCTATTTTAGAATTCGATGTTCTCTGGGGTTCTGCTAACTTTGTAATTCAGTTCTGGGAAATATCCTAAGCTTTCTTTTTCCTTCAACTGCAGTAGAGAAGAGATTTTTGTTTGTTTGTTTGTTTATTTCTTTTTTAGAGAGAGATTTTTGCTATAGGACACATGTGCGTATCAGAGAGACAGAAAGCAAGAAATCACCCTCTGGTGGAGGTGACCATGCTGCAATCCCTTCTCCTCCAGTTTCCTCTTGAGATTTTGGGCATGCACACACACACACCCAGAGTGAGTTTTAAACCACCAGGTCTGGGACTCGAACTGCAGTCAACTACGTTGGAGCCCAATGACATAACCATTATACCATCTGCTGGTTCTGAGTAGAGATTCTTTATATGCTGCTGTTTCTCTGGCTTTCATGGTTTGCCTTAAATTGGTGATTAATTACCTCCAACTTTAAAAAAGAAGTTTATTTATGAAAGAGAGAGAGAGGAGAGAGAGAGACTCCCAACAGGGTCTTCATGTCACAGTCCACCCCAACCTCAGCCAGCCAGGATTATGAGTTCATCAACAGGGCAACTGTTGCACAGGGACCTTCTCACCTAGCGTCAGCATAGAGCATTACATTACTGTGGTGCCACCAGTGGACTGATGTGCAGCTTTTAATTGCCTTTCTCCAGTGAATTCTTAATACCAGTCACTCTCTTTATCATCCCTAGAGTTACTATTGTTCCCAATCTCTCAAATGATTCAGATGTTGCAGCCAGACAGTGGTTTGTTTTCACTTCCAGTTCATCCTAGCTGAAACTCTGAATAACTCTATTACTGTAGTACTCCGGGGCTGCACTGTGTCCTCTATTACCAGCAAGGGGTGCTCACTGCCATCCATCACCAGATGCAGCAGCTCCAAAACCCCACTTGATACTTGCTTCTTAGACCACTACTGGCATCAACAAGGTTACGTTGGAATTCCTGGAAACAGATTGTGAGGTGTGGATTTGCATGTAGGAATTTTACTGACCAATGCTTTCAGGAACTAGACCTGCAGGGATTGAAATAAACAGAATTTGGCAAAGGGAGAGATTAAAACTGTTTTGTAGTTGTAAGAGCAACAACAAAATTCTGGAGTTTATGTGGCTCTTTAGAATTGTCCCAAATTAAAGTCTGGAGATGAGTCCCCTTATAGACATTGCTCCACTCCACCCGTTACTCCGTCATTGCCTGTGCACTGTTTCTGGTGAGGAGCATCACTTTTGTGGAGGTGGTCTCCAAATGCTAGCAGAGAAACTCAGCTGTGAATTGTGGACAGCCACCACTCCCTGAAGCTGGCACCTCAGTTCAAAAAGGGCACTTGTGGGTGGCATTCTTCAGGTTCACTTTTAGGTGCCCAGTACAGAGTGAGCAGATTCTGTGTAACACATTTATATGTAAAACAGAGGAAACACTCTTAGCCCTTGTTCTTAAGGCAAAGGGTAGGACACTCTCTGGTGATAACATCTGGAAAGTTAAGTTCTTGACTTTGTGTCTCCAACCCTTTTCTCTAACCTGGATGGTAAGGGTAAAATTTCCGAAAGATTATGAAAATTCTCTTCTAATCACAGGGGCAGTTATGTTTCTACAAATTTGTACTTTCATGGCCCAAAAACCCTATCCCCTAAGAATATTTGGAGACTGGCAGAGATCATGCTGGGCAGGTGGACAGTGGCTGATGTATTTCTGTCAACCAATGGTGAACATATCTCAGTAGAGACTAAGTGTTTAAACCTGCGTACAAAGCTTACGGGGGGACATTACCCAGAAAGGAGAAGTCTGCAGGAACAGACACCACATTTAGTGTAATCTTTGTGTATAATAATTTAACAAAGGCGCAGCATAGTGGGTCTAGAAAACAGATCCCTAGCATGTCTATCAGGCTATCCTTATAAATATAGTAGCTCCCTGAACAGACATCTTTTGATGAAAAGAAATTTAGATCATAGTGCAGCAGGTAAAAAAAAATCTGTCACAGACTTTAGTCATTTATATAACTTAAACACAATTCATTTTGGGCAATAAGCCACGACAGTCATTATGTTCTGAAATTTCTGGAATTTGGCTGATAGTGAGAAATTTTGATGTTATAAACAAGAAATTATTTGATATAAAATCTTGGTACCAAAGTTTTTAAAAATATTTTTCCCTCGTCAGTTTCTTTCTTCCATCCTCATTTGTTGAGTACGAACAACTAGTATAGAGCATGGTTAACTGTAACCCAAATGGTCACTGTTCTATTTGAAAAAGTGAAGAAATGAACATCAAGGATTCTATCTATCTATCTATGTATTTATCATCTATCTATCTTTCTATTTTCATGCCAGAGGATACACGTGCACATTAGAGAGGTAGCTATGAAAGAGAAAGCATTCCTTAATGGGGTCTGGTCACACTACAATCCTTTTTCTTCTCTTCCTATATCCTGTCAGGGTTCCTGGGCACACATGCACACACACATGGCATGTTTTCAAACTTTCAGGGCTTACCAAAATGCCAATGCCTTGTAAAAATCCATGTCTTCAGAAATAGTGGGCTGTCTTCACATGGATGTCCTGTAGACGTATCGCAATTGATTCCAAGTTGCGTGACTGTGTATATGGTAAATTTCAGTTATGTGATTATAAACCAGGAAGCAGAAATATAATGTAAATAAAACATACATGATATGCTTATATTCTAAAACTTCTTTATTTGGTCTCAGGCTCCCACTCTTATATAATGAAGGTAGATATTGTGAGATTTTTTCCCTTTAAACATACATATCAGCCCCCTCAGAATATTACTTGCCTCGACTTGCAAAGTGGGGGGATGTGGACAAGTGGAAGCAGCCGTGGATTTGAAAAAAAACAGACACGCACACACACACAAATAGAGAAAAACAGGGACGGGTGGACGGGGCATCTCTGATGGAGATTGCTGTGGCACTGAGTCATTTCTAGGTTTATTCTTTCGTAGGGCAATGGGGGAGAGAGAGGTGGAAGGTAAAGCCAGGTTTTTAAAAATGATCTACTGCAGCTGTGGAACATCTTGCAGCCCCTGGTTCTAAGCAAGCTTCCCCTGGCCTTCTTTGGCTAACACACAGCTACTTTTAATTTACACTGCCCTGCAATGCAAAAATAGATCATGTCCTTGTTAGAGCTTTTGCTTGCCGTGCAATGTCAGCACAAAGACCACATCTGCTTTTAAAGGTCACTAGTGTTTGGTCCAGATCTGGCCACTCCCTACAATTGATCTTTTTTTCCTGGTAATTGGTCTCTCAAAGTTTTTTCTCACTCTCAAGAGTTCTTGTCTCTTGCATCTTCCTTTGAGGACGTTTGGGGACAGAAGGAAGCTTTTGTGTTCTCTGACACTGCGGGGAGGGGCGCCTGGGCCATTGCTCTTCTCCACTCACTTCTGCTGACCTCCAGCTACCTCACTTGGCTTTGGCACTCCCTCTTACTTTTGTAGGTTAGCCTGGCCTGCGAGACCCTTCAATATCCGAGCCTATCTTCTCTGAGGTGTGAGTTGTCCCACCAGATTTTTGAGTAGGTTCTGCTGTATCTGCTGTTGAGTTTTCCCCTCTTATCACTGCCTCAAGTTATGGGGTTGGATTTGCGTAATTCTTGGCCTCTTCTATAGCCTGTCTTTTCTCACCTATCCTGTAGGGCCATACGTAATTTGTATAGCTGTCTTCAGGCCCTTCTGCCTAGCCACCTCTCTTAGTAATTTATAGCACTTGGGACCAGTAGTTAGCATAATGGCTATGTTGCTGAATTCCCATGTAGTTGACCGCAGTTCGTGTCCCGGACCCGGTGGCTTATAACTCATGTTGGGCGCGTGTGCGTGCGTGCCTAAGATCTTGAGAGGAGAATGGAGGAGAAGGGATTGCGGCATGGCCATCCCCCCGGGGGGTGATTTCTAGCTTTGTCTCTCTGTCTCTGTCTGTCTGGTGAGCGCACACGCCTTATAGCAAAAATCTCTCCAAAAAAAAAGTTTTATAGCACTCATTCCATGATTAATGTTCCAGCTCCCTTTCTCTCTCTTTCTCTCAAAAGAACCCACTACCCTCTCTCTTGAATTTCTTTTATTGGCTGACATCTGGGGTAAACTCTAGGAAGAATCAGCTTTAACATATCCAAGTATGTGTCTGTTACTTCCAATCCCTCCAGAAGTCTTGATTTCAGGATACTTCAGCTCCCAAATGTCAGTAAAGTTCTTGGCAGAACAAGACATGGCACATTCCAATTAGATAATTTCAGGAGAGTTTAATACAGGGAAAATTTATTAAAGGGTAAGAAAACTACAAGGCCAGTCTGTTAGTCAGAGCCCTCCAGGGAGACAGCACAAATAGTGTGTGTGTAGCTAAGGGAATTTACTGGGGGAATCAACTCACGTGATTACTGTAGCTGGAAAGTCCTACCACAGGCTGTTTTCAAGCTGGAGATCCTGGCATTCTGGTAACGTGGTTCAGCCCAAGCTCCAGGGCCTCAAAGGCAGGGAAGCCAATGATATAACTCACGGTCTGAGGCTGAATGCTCAAGAACCTAGGGGTCTGCTGGTGTAAATCCTTGAGTCCAAAGTCTGATATCTGAGGCAGCAGGAAATGCATCTTGTTCCCTCTCAAATGAGGTCCGTTCATCTTCAGTATTTGTTCTCTCCAGGCCCCTGTTGATTGGATTATGCCCAGGTACAGCAAAGGGGGATCTCCCACATCCAGTCTACTTAGACCAGCATGTCAACCTCTTCTGGCAACAACTCTATGGACATACTCAGAGCGACGCTTTACCAAGTTTCCAGGTATTCCTGAGTCCAGTGACACCCAAAACTAACCCATAGGCAATGCAGGACTCAGGTCAGAAATAGCAGGGCTCGGGACCAGCAGTTAGTGTAATGGCTGTGTCGTTGGACTCCCACGTAGTCGACTGCAGTTCGCTTCCCGGACCTGGTGGCTTAAACTCACGCCAGGTGTGTGTGCATGCGTGCCCAAGATCCCGAGAGGAGAACGGAGAAGAAGGGATTGTGGCGTGGCCATCCCCCCTGGAGGGTGATTTCTCGCTTTCTGTCTCTGCCTCTCTCTCTCTGGCTGGCGAGTGCACGAGCCCTATAGCAAAAACCTCTCAAAAAAAAAAAACAAAAAACTTGCATCACA
>NW_006207036.1:314448-328645 GCF_000334495.1 Tupaia belangeri chinensis
AAAAAAAAAAAATAGCAGGGCTGTCAGGCAGAGGCTGAGTCTTTGCTTGGTGGAAGCAGCCTATGGAAATCTCACAAAGAGAACTGAGGTAAATATCCAGATTCCTCTCTCATCATTTCTAGGTGCACTCCAGTGGTCCATCTAATAAGAAGTCAGAGGGAAGGATGCCACCAATGCCTTCCACTCATTCATACAATTTATATAGTCTCCTGGGCCATGGAATAGGAGGAAAGTGGATCTGAAGGACAAATGGAAGAAACTCAGCAGATGCAGCTTCTTAGATTCAAGTTAAAGACATCACACTAGGGTTGGGAAAGGCAGAAACTTCTGGCAGAGAGAGAGAGAGAGAAACCCTACATTTTTATCAAAGTGTTTTTCATCTGACATTATATACGTACTTTATTACTCAGTAGGAAACCTGAGAACCATCCTTGATGTCTCCCTTCTTTTATCCCATGCTATAGCCAGTAATAATGTTTAACAGTTGGTGAGTTCCTCCCGTGTGTCAGAAATGGAGCAATGTACTTACACATGCATTATGTCAGTTACAATCTTATCCAGAGATACTACTGAGCTGACAGGCAACTGAGGCTGAGGGGTATAAAACCATGAGTTTCCGCATGGATTTCTAATGGTGAACTAGATACAGACCAGAAAGTCTAGCTTAAAGTCTGAATTATTAACCTCCATAGTATATTTCAGTTATCCAGTTGCCAAGTCCAACTGTTGATGGGCCACCTTCTCTTCATTCTAGTCTGGGCTTAAACAAACTCTTCCTAATGGATATATGGATTCCTTCTTTCTTCTGTCTTTAATGCATAGTCCTCATTAATGTTAGAGTCATATTTCTAAAATAAAGAAGCAAAAAAAAATCATGTCATTCTTTGCTTTATTCTTCTGGCTAGTTAGCTTTTTTTTTTTCTAGAATTATTTTATTTATTTATTATTATTATTTCACATGAATTTTGCTAAAGAAAGACAGAGAGAGAGAGGGAAAGTGAGAAAGCAAGCTGCCAGGTCCGGGACTCGAACCGTGTTCGGCCATGTGGGAATTCCAGAGCCTTAACCACCATGCCACCTGCTGGCCCCACTGGCTAGTTAGCTTTTGAAAATAGTTCAATTCTTCTCTAATCACACAAAACTATAGTTTAAATTCTCAAATCATACAAAACTAGCCATGATCTGAGACTGGTTTTCTTCATTGATATCATTTCATTGGTACTTGTTAGTTCCACTTTTGTTTGCTTTTTTAGTTCCATTTGGTCTAAATATTCTCTTCTAATACATATACTCACCAACATACTTTAATGATTCATACTTATCATCGTTTGCCACACATACTGGATTATTACATATTCCTATTTTTGTGGCTATGCTGCAATCCCTTCTTTATTTTCCATCCCATTGAGATTTTGGGCATATGTGCATGCGTACATGCATATACACATGCCTGGGATGATTTTCAGCTGCTGGGGCTGGGATTTGAACCCACAGTTGACAATGAGGAATCTGGCTCCCTTACTCACTAAGCTACAGGATCAGTCCCTATGTTTCTTTTATTAATTTCTATTTTTGCAGAATGCTCAACCTACCTCCACTGCCATCTTTAGCTATTAGTTTTCTATATATCTGTCAATATTCCAAATATTAATAGTATCTCATTGATGATACATTTTCTAATTTCCTCATAAGAGCAGGGTTTTGTCCTCTGTGTTTCTGCAGCACATTCTACATTCTTTTTCTGTCACTACCACTAATTCTTCTTGTAATTATAATGCATGCACTAGCATCAGGTGGCCATTCAACCTATACAAAATTAAGTACATCTAATTGCCAATGAAAGAAATAATTTAAGAAGTGAGGCAAAAGTATTCAGAAAGTGGGGACATTCAAGTCTGAAACAGTCTGCAAATACCTAAACAGAGTTTTGAATTATATTGAGTATTTCCTTTTCCTATCTTTAGCAAACAAGGGAAATGCAGTGTTTATGGTGCTAGGCAGGTAAATGTTGATAATTTCCTAAAAGTGGTCTAGGAATAAATATTATTCTGAGAATAATTTAGAACATTGATTAGAAGAGTTATAGAAAAAGACAAAAAAATTTCTCCATGAGATAAATATAATCATAAGAAATAGTGGGACTAGCAGATGGCATAATGGTTACGTTGCTGGACTCCCACATAGTCAATCGTGGTTCAAGTCCTAGACCCGGTGGCTTAAAATTCACAGCAGGCACATGCAAGTGTGTGGCCAAAATCCTGAGAGGAGAATGGAGGAGGAGGGATTGTGGCTGGCCATCCCCCGGGGGGTGATTTCTCATTTTCTGTTCCTCTATCTCTTTGCAAGTGTATGTGCCCTATAGCAAAAATCTCAATTAAAAAGAAAAAAGAAAGAGGAAGAACTAGCAAGTTTATATTTTCCTGTTTGCTAAAGCTTTTCAAGTTGTAAAGTGTGTTAGAATTCTCCAAGAAAATGGTGCTTTATATTATTGAATACATAGCATACTTATGTATACTTGTATGTATGCTACAGAATAAAGTTGTACCTATAAATTATTTGTACTATATTTCACAGAGAATTTAAAGAATTTTTATAGTTGACTTTGTATTGCAATTTCAAAAAAAAAAAAGTTTAAAACTTTAGAACTCAATCTTGGAGGGCCAGCAGATGGTGTAGTGGTTATGTTGCTGGACTTCCACATGGTTTACCATAGTTCAAGTCCTGGACCTTGTGGTTTGAAACTCACTCCCGGAGTGTGTACATGCATGCCCAAGATCCTATGAGAATGGAGAAGGGATTTAAGTGTAGCCATGCCCCCTGTGGGTCAATTTTTCACTTTCCCTTTATTATCTCCATCTCTCACTCTCTGGTGAGTGCACACTCCGTAAACCAGAAGACTCTTAAAAAAATAAAAGAGAGAGAGAGAGAGAGACTAAAACAAAAGACTCTTAAAAAAATAAGAGAGAGAGAGAGAGAGAGAGAGAGAGAGAGAGAGAGAGAGAGAAATTCAATATAGGGAAAAAATTGGTATTTCAGACTCTAGTTCTTTGTTTAAGTCCTCAACCCCATGAAATCAGGATTTTCAACTGGAAATAGCAATCATTGTGAGGTGAGACATACATTAGGATGTCAAAGAAAAGACTTTGTAAGGAAAAATGCTCAAATACTATGATTTTTCTGGGGAATAGAGTAAGGTGCATAAAAATCACTGACTGTAGAGATTCACTTACTGATGAAGCATGTGTTTTACATGTAAACTATGTGCTTTAAGAAAAAATAAAAGCTGAGATCAACACACAGAATCATGGGACGTAAAAATAACTGTAGCTGGTCTATCGTAATTTCTTTTTTCAGCATTAATTGTGACACTTGGCACAGAGAAAATAATTTTTTTTTTCCATTTCAGCAGATGTGGGTGTTTGTTTTGTTTATTTTGTTTTGTTTTATTTTTGGCAGATGGTGCATATGCTCTGTTCTCACCAGAGAGATAGCCAGAGAGACTGAGAGAGATGAAATGAAAGTACCCTCCAATGGGGTGTGGCATGCAGCAATCTTTTCTCCTCTACTTCTCCAAATCAGGATTTTGGACATGTGCACATTCTGCACCTGATGTGATTTTTGAGCCACTAAAGCAAAAATTTGAACCATGTGAGAGCTGACTTCCTTCCTAGCCTATGGAGTCAGCAGGTATGCTTTTATTTCAAGTTTACTTATTTCTTCTGTTAGAAAGTGAGAGAGCTATCCTCCCCCAACGTCAGCCAGCCTGGATCATGGGCAAGTCATGTCTAGCATGCTCAGGAAAGTCTCCAGACTAGAACCTGGAACCTTACCAAGAGGGTCAGCCTCACAGAGTATCATGTTTTACTGCAGCACCACTGTCCAGCACCAGGCAGATGTTTTTCAATGAGAATTTACTAAGTGATAGTCCTTGGGTCTGTTTTGCACTGTTTACACACTATGTTAGTTTAATAGGAGCTCTAAATTAGGGCTAACGACTATTGGAACCCCCTCTTAGCGGTGACTAACATTGTTGAAAAAACCTAACTGCTAATTTAATTAAAGAATAAGAATACCTTAAGAATGCTACCCTAAACATGCCTTTTGTTTTCTTTAACAGAATTTGTCTTTGTACAACTCTTCTTTAAAACATTAATTTTTTTTCTTAAATAAAATGTTCTCCCCCGTGTGTGTTCTGGGTAGCTGTCTAAAATGATGGTGACACTGCTTCTGTTCATCCTATTCCATCTTAAGAAATAGCCAATGAAATGATTCTCTGGTTCTCCATGATTAGGCTTTCTCTTCTTTCCGCTAATCATCATCTTGTTCATCCTGGGCTCTCTTCACATTTTCCTGTTGGGCTCTGGTTGTCGCCTCAAGGGATCTTACAATTACACAGTCTAATGGCTTCTATGTAGCTCTCATAGTATAGAACTTGCTTTAAAAATTATTTGTGTTAGATGATTTAAATCTATTTTTTACTTATTTTCCCATCTAAGTGTACAGATTTTTTAAAAATTCTATTAAAATACATGCTATTCCAATCTTTAGTACAACTTACTTTATATTGTAAATATAATGAATACCACTTTTCATGTAATTTCTAGACTTGGAAGTAGCAAATTCAGTTACTGCGAGGGTCAGGCAGGTAACAGTAGCGTATGAAGGTGTCAGAAATGAGAAAATTGGGTGATGAAGGGACTGTGGAAAGAGGAGCATACTTTGCCTAAAGGTATTGAAATGGGACTTAAAAATGAAAGCACTGGCGGGACCAGCAGTTAGCGTAATGGCCATGTCACTGGACTCTCACGTAGTCGACCGCAGTTCGCGTCCCAGACCTGGTGGCTTAAAGCTCACGCCGGGCACGTGTGCATGCGTGCCCAAGATCCCGAGAGGAGAATGGAGGAGAAGGGATTGCGGCGTGGCCATCCCCCCTGGGGGGTGATTTCTCGCTTTCTATCTCTCTGTCTCTCTCTGTCTGTCTGGCGAGCGCACGTGCCCTATAGCAAAAAACTCTCCAAAAAAAAAAAAAAGAAAAAAAAAATAAAAGCACTGGCAAAAATAAATTTAAAAATTGTCTACATGTCTGGTTTGTCCTCAATTTAAATAATTAACAAAAACATCAACAACGTGAGGCTTTATTTGGCACTTTTGCCCATCTGTACATTTCATCCATATTTTGGAATGCTTGCCGAGATCCAGGTGCCCATTTAGGCGCTGCTCTACTAATGCTAGTACTAACACTAATACTAATAGCAACCTTGATACTGACACTTTACCAGTGTCAATACTAACATCGATCCAATACTAACACGAACACTGATACTAATTGTGACACTGACAATGATATTGATACTAAGACTGACACCCATAATAACAATGGCTCTAATACGAATAGTGATACAATTCCTAACACTGGTACTGATACTAAGAGGAGGATTATTATTTTATAGCAATTCACACTTAGGGCTGAATATTGGTCCTTCTGGAAATGCAGGAAATGCTAACTAGTGGGTCAAAGGTAAAAGAATGCAGTGATTCATCCTGTATGCCATTTTGAGTTTCATAATACACACACGTTAGATGTCCCTTTTTTCCTCTTTTGTCCTTATAACTATTAACATCTGTGGAACAGTGTTCTGTGGAATGACAGTCCATTAGGTGCTGATCTGTCCTATAACAAAACAATTGTTGAAAAGTGAAAAGTTGTGATCATCTAAGGACTATGTGGGCTCTGCTGGCTGAAACGATGGCCCACTTTTAACACTTTCTCTTTTTTGGCTAGTAGCAAAAATTTATTGAGTAATTTACCAGTTCATTCTAACACAGGACTAATATTTTATGGGACACATTGAAAGGAATAGTTGTCTTGAAATGATAACAGTCCTCTGTTACAAATAATGCCATATGAAATACATTTGCAAAGATTACACAATAGTGTTACAATAGTGATAAGTGTTGTCCAGTGTTACTAGAAGATAGATTATTAGATTATTGGTGTTCTAAAAGATATAAATAAAGAAAGACAGATATTGTTTGGTATTGTTGAGTATCCGTTCAGTAAACTGAAAATTAGGTTTTTGTCTGCCAAATGAAAATGTGGATAAGGGCAAGAAAGTCACTTAGAAAATAATGTATGAATCCACAAACTGGCTGAAGCTTTCAATAAAACTAAATGAATTATTAGGAAGTATAGTAAAAGTGGTCGCTTTCTTTTAACTTCAGTAGGTACAGAGGAAATGTTGATCCACGAAGAGTGAGGCTAGGTGTGTAGAATAGAAACAAAACTCACTTTTTAGTATATAAACCTTTCATATGAGTGTGTGTGTGTGTGTGTGTGTGTGTGTGTGTGTGTGTGTGTATGTGCACTATACAGTTGCTATTTCATATAAAAATGGATGGGGGCCATGCTCTGTGAGGCATAGCGAGGATTCTGCTTCAAGTCTGGAGACTTCATTGTGTATGCTGGACACACATGTGCCCATGAACTGGGGCTGTCTGAAGGCTCGGGGTGGATCATGGCTTAAGGAATGAACTTTAAAAAACAAACAAACAAACAAACAAAAAACCCAGATAGGGTATGACAAGTCAATACAGTGTTGTTGAATTTCATGTCAGAAAAGATTTTCTTCTGTATACACTGGAGTTCCATTTATTAGGTACAGAGGAAATGTTGATCCACGAAGAGTGAGGCTAGGTGTGTAGAATAGAAATAAAACTCACTTTTTGGTATATAAACCTTTCATATGAGTGTGTGTGTGTGTGTGTGTGTGTGTGTGTATGTGCACTGTACAGTTGCTATTTCATATAAAAATGGATGGGGGCCATGCTCTGTGAGGCATAGCGAGGATTCTGCTTCAAGTCTGGAGACTTCATTGTGTATGCTGGACACACATGTGCCCATGAACTGGGGCTGTCTGAAGGCTCGGGGTGGATCATGGCTTAAGGAATGAACTTTAAAAAACAAACAAACAAACAAACAAAAAACCCAGATAGGGTATGACAAGTCAATACAGTGTTGTTGAATTTCATGTCAGAAGAGATTTCCTTCTGTATACACTGGAGTTCCATTTGCCATAGACATTGTGAGCATTCTAAGAAGGGCCAGTGGGTGCAGTAGAGAATTTATGAGCTTTGGGATCAATCTGATTCCAAATAAAACATACTTGGATATTGACTGTTAAAGCAGTGATTAACATAATGTAGCTGAACCTTGGTATCCCCATCTGAAAAATAGAAATATCAATTCTTGCCTTCTGGATTACTATGAAGGAGGTGTCGAGCATAGTGCTTATAGTCATGGTTTTTGTGTGTTAGATTTCTATTTTGATTATTTGCAATTTAATTGATTATATTGGTCTTATGCAATATGTTAATTTTTTTGTTCTCTGGATATGTGAAACTTAGGGACCATCTAGTATATAGCAAACTTTTGTTTGTTTTTTTGTTTGTTTTATAGGTTTTTGCCATAGGGCACATATACTTGACAAAGAGAGACAGAGACGGTGAGAGGGAAAGTGAGAAATCACCCCTTCAGGGGCACGGTCATGCCACGATCCCGTCTCCTCCATTCTTTCCCTGAGATTTTCGGTTATGGACTTGCACACACCCAGTGTGATTTTTCAAGCCACCAGCTTCAGTGCTTGATCTGGGGTTGGTCATGTGGGAGTCCAGTGCCTTGACCACCATGCTACCTGCTGGCCCCTATGGTAAACTCTTTTTAAAATAGTCCATCTTTCCAAGAATATTTTAAAAAGTAATTTACTTAATTATTAAATTGACAAAAATTGTATATATTTATGGAGTACATCATGTTTTGAAGTGTGCATGCATTATGGATTGGTTAAAACAAACTAACATGCATTGCCTTGCATACTAATTTGCTGCAGTGAGGATACAAAACTAAGTAAATTGGAAGTGAGTAATTTCCAAGTGCATAGTACATTGTTATTAGCTACAGTCATTATGCTGTACAATAGATTTCTGTTGTATAACTGTAATTTGGTGTCCTTTGACCAACATCACCCCAATTCCTCCCTCACCTTAGCCTGCAATAACACCATTCTAACTCTCTGCTTATATGAGCCATTAAACTCAATATATAATATTTTCTTTAGATTTTTTTCAAAGGAAATAACAAATCCTTTATCATTGATATATATTTTTTTCTAGATTAGGTTCCTATATCCACAAATACCTTTTTAGTTTGTACACAAATAATGCCATTTAATATAAGAATAGACATCTGTAGATTTTGGAGTCTATGGAGGTCCTGGAACCAATCCTCGGGCACACTGTGAGATGACTTATTTCCAAACTGTTCTTCTTTGGTGGTAGACTAAAATTTTTCCAACCACTAATAAATGAAAATTCACAGAAAACCAAACCAAAAAACTACTCATCTAATTTAAGGTCTTAGGACAACTCTTTCTTCCATTTTTTCCTTCTTCCCACTCTCTTTTCCTTCTTTTATTCCTTTCTCTCCTCTCCTTTGGTAGCGATGTACCTAAAAACGTATTCCCATTTGAGATTTTTGTCCTAAGAAACTTTTATGTAAAACAACTTATTCAAGAGGTTTATTTATTTATTTTTGCCTCTTACATTTCAGAAAAGTCACCCAAATTCCTTGAGAAAACTACATTTGTCCAAGAATACCCTTTTTGCTTTCTCCCTTCATTTATTTATTTATTTATTTATTTATTTATTTATTTATTTATGGAGCGGTTTTTGCTATAGGGCTCATGCACTCACCAGAAAGACAGAGAGAGACAGAGAGACACAAAGTGAGAAATTACCCCCCAGAGGGGATGGTCACGCTGGAATCCCTTCTCCTCCATTCTCCTCTCAGGACCTTGGGCATGCACATGCACATGCACCTGGTGTGAGTTTAAGTTACCAGGTCTGGGACTTGAACCACATTTGACTACATGGGAGTCCAATGACATAGCCATTATGCTAACTCCTGGTCCCTGTTTTCTCCTCCTTTTAAATTTTATATTCTTTAGTCATATAACCTGAAAGATTAATTTAATACTTTAAGCATTTTACTGTGATTTTATAATATAGGATGTATGTAATGGCTAAAATTTTTTTTTTTTAGGCTAGGATAAAGTACTCAGTTACTAAATCAAACACTAATTTAATCTTGCTGTGAAAGTATCTTATGGATGTGATTAATATATGCAACGAACTGACTGTAAGTAAAGATTAGTCTTGATAATGTGGATGGGCCTTGTCCAATTAGTTGAAAGGTTTTCAAAGCAAAACTGAAGTTTTTCTGAAAAACAAACAAACGAAAAAGAGGAAGACATTCTACCTGCAATCTACAGCCTTAGCTTCAACAGGTATGCTCTATAGATTTTGTACTTTCCCAGGTAGACCTCACAATCACAGAAGCCAAGCCAATTCCTTGAAATCTCCCTCTCTTTTTGAACACGCATATGCATGTGTGTACTCATGCACACACTTATCACACTGGTTTTGTTGCTCCTGTAAAATCCTGACTGATAGGGACGTTGGTACTGAGTGTGGGGGTTTGCTGTAACAAATACTTAAAAATGTGGGAGTGACTTCCTAATTAGATAAATGATAGAGATTGAAATATTTTTGAGGTGCATGATAGAAAAGTTCTGCCTTGAAGACACTGTTGGTAGAAATATGAATACTGAAGTTATTTCTGGTCAAATCTAAGAACAAAATGAGGAACATATTATTAGAACTTGGAGGAATGGCAATCTTTGTGATAAAAGGGGAGAAAACTCAACTAAATTGTGATCTACTGTTGTGGTGGTGGGAGGGAGAGAAAAAGTAGAATTTACAAGGAGTGAATCTGGATATTTAGCTGAATGTATTTCCAAATGGTGTTGAAGATGCAGTTTACAGTATAATTCCAGAACAAAGAAATAAATGGATGAAGTAACTCTTAAGCAAAAATATGATAAGCAGTAGATGATTTAGACTGTTCTTCATCTATTCATATTGCAAAAGATGCTAAGGCTAGGAAATTAGTTATTAGAAAAAAGTATTTTCTGGAAATAGTGCAGAGAGTGTGACTGGATAGCCTTTTGTTGTAGAGATTGTGTATTTGACTCATGGAGCCAACCATGTTGGCAGACTACAGAAACAGAGAGTGTTATCAAGAAAGGATCCATTGAGGGAACCAGCAGTTAGCGTAATGGCTATGTCGCTGGACTCCCACATAGTCGACCGCAGTTCGCGTCCCGGACCCGGTGGCTTAGAACTCACGCCGGGCGTGTGTGCGTGCATGCCCAAGATCCCGAGAGGAGAATGGAGGAGAAGGGATTGCGGCATGACCATCCCCTCTGGGGGGTGATTTCTCGCTTTCTGTCTCTATGTCTCTCTCTGTCTGTCTGGCGAGCGCACGCACCCTATAGTGAAAACCTCTCCAAAAAAAAAAAAAAAAAAAGAGAAAGGATCCATTGAGAATCCTCATACTTAATCATGTAACCCCTACGATTCCACAGAAAACTGACAAGGTTTTTGAAAAAATGTATACCAGCAGAAACATTTCCAACCTTGACTAAAAAGGACTAGATAAAGCTGCGATAATTAAAATAGCATGGCATTGGCACAAAAATTGACAGCGGTTCGAGTCTCGGACCTGGTGGCTTAAACTCAAGCCCATGCGTGTGCATGCGTGCCCAAGATCCCGAGAGGACAATGGAGGAGAAGGGATTGCAGTGTGGCCATCCCCCCTGGGGGGTGATTTCTCATTTTCTATCTCTTTGTCTCTCTCTGTCTGTCTGGCGAGTGCATACGCCCTATAGCAAAAACCTTTCAAAAAAAAAAAAAAAGAAAATTAGGAGGGATCAAAAGAGACAACAGAGGTGATACTCTCATGCCTTCAAATCCTGCTATGATCTGAATGCCTAGTTCACTATCTGCTGGGTCATCCATTAGCTATGCTATAATATACATGATTTTTGGGGACATTGGCTTACTCCCTAAGCCTAAAGTAGTCATATTTATTCTAATTTAGCTTCAGATTTACTCCACAACATTAAAACAATGGGAATATCCTGCGAATTGATCAAGGTATTTATCTCACTATGGTTTCAAGTTGTAAGAAACAACTTAAGCCTGCAAAGTTTTAGATATTTAATAATTTATTTATTTATTTTTTTCCTTTTATTCATAATACAACACATATGAGAGAGAGAGAGAGAGAGAGAGAGAGAGAGAAATGCAAGCACCTTTCCCAGTGGGATCACACTGCAATTCTTCTTCCTCCAGTTCTCCATTCTGTCAGCATCCTGGGTGTGTACACAGCTGGGCATGTCACTTCAGGGGCCAGGAATCAAATACCAATTGGCATGTGAGCTCTGGCGTTCTCTGTACAAATCTTAAGCACTGGGCTATGGGGCCAACCCAAGGCCCTCAAATTTTTAAGGCAAACTTCAATGAGTTAAAAAATAGCGTCTCATATACAAAAATTGGTAAAATTTTGTGAATGCCTTTTGCAGTTAAATATAATTAAACTATAGCTTCTTGGCAGTTTGAGCCTTTATTTCTGAATTTTTGTACTATACATAACTAATTTTACATACATTGAGGATTTACAGCTGCATTGAAATCAGTGGGTTATTTCTTCACTTTCTTACATTTTACCTTTTCTTTTCATTTATTTATATTTACTTATTTATTAGTTTTTGTTAAAGGGAGCATGTGTTCACTAGAGAAAGGGATACAGAGAGAGGGAGAAAGAGAAGGACCAAGAGAGAAAGTGAGAAATTACCTCTGAGGATGCCCACGCTGCAATTCCTTCTCCTTCATTCTCATGGGATTTTGGGCACACAAAAACATACACATCTGGTGTGAATGTCAAGCCTCTGGGTCCAGGACTTGAACTGGACCATGTGGGAGTCCAGTGACAAAACTGTTACGTCATCTACTGATCCCAATGTTAATATTTTTTTTAACAATTTCTCCAGGAATTAAAAAAGTGAAAATTAGGGAAAAAGAAAATTTTAACATTTCTACCAAGACAATAAATAAACGGTATTATTTTGAATAGAACTAGATATATTCTAGGAAAACACAATCATCAATTGTGTTCATTTTAATATTTTATCTACACATACAAATGGTTTAAATTCCTTTTCAATAATCTATATTTAGTGATCAGCTTCTTCTTTGGAGTTTTATGGCCTGCTTAAGATCAAATATCTGACTCTAGTAGAAGGTAAGTTTAATGGATTTTTCTCAAGTTCATTTTGTATTTTGTTCTTTCATATAAAAGAATCATTTAGGAACCAGCAGTTGATGTAATGACTATGTTGCTGGACTCCCATGTAGTCAACCACGGTTCGAGTCCCAGACCCGGTGGTTTAAACTCACACCGGGGTGTGTGCTTACATGCCCAAGATTCTGAGAGGAGACTGGTGGAGAAGGGATTGCGGTGTGGCCATCCCCCTTGAGGGGTGATTTCTCGCTTTCTGTTGCTCTGTCTCTCTCTGTCTGTCTGGCGAGCACATGCACTCTACAGCACAAAAATCTCTTTAAAAAAAAGAGCCATTTAAAATATTATTAATAATATGTTTTTACCTCAAAATACTTTATTTGTATTTTCTAATGTAACAGTTGGTCAAAAAATGTGAAAAGTCTAGATTTTACCCTAGTTACAAGGTAAGAAGTTAGTTTTTTTACAGTTTTGTGGATGCTTTCAGAAGACATAAACTGTTGGGTTAAAAACAAAGGAGAGTTTTTTCCTCATTGCAGTTTATCAGCAGTGTCCATATAGAATCATTTCTGTAAGGATAGATCAAACTGGTTAAGATGGGAAGGGCTACACTTATTGGAATCTTACAGAATGAAAAGTTTTGGTGGCTCTTATCGATGGCCAGCACCCCGAAAAGACCACTGATAAAGTAAAGCAAATTTTATTATAATAAGGGACTACCTTGAAAGAATCTTGGTATCTTAGTATCTTGGAAAGGGAGAGATCAAGGGCATATACTTGTAAGACTTAAGAGTCTGCTTTCATATTGTCCATGGAGTAAGTTATTTACTCTGATTAGCAAATTATTGTTTTGACAAGGGGATAATTGAATGGTTTATTATTTGGATAAATGGATTTTCAGAACCCTTGTAACTTTATCATAAAGAGTAATAATTTCCTGCAATAGTAAAGTCATATTCCTATAAGAAGTCTTAAGTTCATGATCCTATTGACATGTTTAGTTACCAGCAATTTTTTCTCTCAAGATATTAATTTGTTAATGTAAAGACATTATTTATTAAATGGAAAAAATATTGTAGTTAAGAAGGAAGATATAATCTGAAGGAAGAGGAGATGTGGGCCAAGTCGAGGAATGGAGGCAATGGTATAATAGAATGATCAACCTATGAGATGAGTAATGAGAGGCAGTGGAGAAAATGAAATAAGTAAGACCTAGAACAGGTGGGATAGAATAGTTCAGAGAGTAGGCAAAGGTAGTTCTGGGGGCAGTTGTGTAGTTAAGCAAAAGCACCAAGACCAGCTAGGCATATATTGTATAATAAAGAGTTTGGTCTCTGTTGCAAGTTTCTGACAAAAAAAACAAAACAAAACAAAAAAAAAACCCCAAAACCCAAAACCACACAAACCCCAGAAAACTTGAATTTCTTGAGTGATAGGAACGTTTTTGCTAATATGGTGACTCAAGGTGAGTCCTACATAGTTTGAGGATGGGGGGCCAGTCACCCATCAGAAAGGCTAGCTTTATGTGAAAGAGGGTTGGAGGTTCAATTTTTTTTTTATTAATTCACTATACATCATTACAGCATACAAATGAATTTTCCATCCAAAATACACTGTGTATTGGCTCAATCAAACACATCAACATACATGTTATCAGCAAATAATTTTCCAATTCTTATGTCTTGTATACATTTTTTTTTTTTTTTTGCCATCCTGATTCCCTCTCCCTCACCCTCTGCCATGTTCCACCCTCCTCCCACATTGTCTCTGGTATCCATGGTTGCTTTCTATGCCTTCCTCCCCCTATTTAATTGATTTGCTAATGAACTTAATTAGTCTAAATATATCCAATAGCTAGCACAGCTGATGTATACCTATACATGAACCCAAGTCTGACTTTATGCATAAACCTCAGTGAGTAGAATGAACATATTATAACATATTATAAAGTACTACCCAGCTGAGGCTATATAGCTTACTGCAGTCATCAAATATGCATTT
>NW_006207036.1:329811-344185 GCF_000334495.1 Tupaia belangeri chinensis
TTTGTAAAGTGTGAAATTCCTCTTTTAGATCTTGCATGAATTTCCTCACCTCCTGGAACTCAACAACTTCTTTCTCCTTCCTCTTCAGCAGTTCATTGTCTCTCTTCTCTTCCATCTCTGTTAGTTTTGCCATTATGAATGTTCTGAATTCTTTATCAGACATTTCCATGAATTCCCTTGAACTGTGTGTGGATGAAGACGAGTTATCCTTTTACCTTGGAGGAGAGGTATTTTCCTGCTTCCCCATATTTCTTGTGGTCCTGTAGTGATTTCTAGTCATCTGGTTGATGGTCAGTTTCTTCAAAACTTGGGAGTTCAATCTGAGCATTCAGGAGCTTGCAGAAAAGGAAACAGAAAGAGAGAAACAACAGCAACAACAGCAAAAAAAACCAAACAAGAAACAGAAAAAGACAAGAAACAAAGATAAAAGCTTTTCAATAAAACAAAAAAAATTAATATTTAAAAAAATTTCAGTAAAAAAACAAAAATTGGAAAACCGCGTGGCGCGCAAGTGCCACGCGAAATTCTAAAAAGCAAAAATTAAAAAGAGAGGAGACAGAGACCAAGACAGAGGTAGAGAGAGACAAAGACAGGTACAGAGACAGGAGGCCTGGAAGGGGTCTTCCTGCCACGCGAGTTTTGGGTGCTGGAGGCTGGATTATCAGTGGGAAGTCTTGATTTCTGTTTTCCCAAAATGGCTATTTTGCAGAATCCTTGGGGCTGTGTCTTCAAGAAAGCCTGTTCCCTTTGACTCTCCACGTGAGTTTTGGGTGCCGGAGGCTGGATTATCAGTGGGAAGTCTTGATTTCTGTTTTCCCTAAATGGCTATTTCAGAGGTTCAATTTGATGGTCAATAATTTGATAAATTTTGCCTATGTAAATGAAATACTGATAAAATCTCTAGACACTGAGGCTTCATGGAGCTTCTTAGTCAGTGAACACACAAATGTTCTGAGTATGGTATACTGTGACTCCATGGAAGTGGCACAAAAATTCTGCATCCTCTCCCAGATCTTGCCATCTGAATCTCTTCATTTGATCCTTATGTAACCTGTTTTACAATAAAACTATACAGATACACTTTTCTGAGTGATGTGAGTTTTTGTGAGTTACTGAACTTGAGGAGGTTCATGCAAACCTCTTCGACTGGTACAGTTGGTATGAAGTGCAGGTGGCCTGGAAGTCCCCTCCACCCTTACTCCATTAAGACTTCACACATTGTTCCTGATGAGTGGTGTGATGTTAGCTTGATGGGATAACCTTTATAAGTAACCTGACATTTCATTCTTGCCAATTTTAGTATATTGTCTTTGTCTTTAGTTTTGGTCAATCTGCTTATGATGTGGCTTGGAGAAGATCTTGGGTTGATTCTATCAGGGGTCCTTTGTATTTCTTGGGTCTGGATGTTTGAATGCCTCTCTAGATTTGGAAAATTTTCTTTTAGGATTTCATGGAACACATTATCAATTCCCTTATTAGTTTCTTCACCATTCGAGATACTGATTATCCGGATGTTTGGGTGTTCAATGGCATCTAGTATTTCTCATATGGTATTCTCATTTTATTGGGTTATTTTTTCATATTTTTTTTGGTTATTTTTCTAAGTCAGAGGTTTTGTCTTCAACATCCAAGATTTGACATTCTACATGGACTAATCTGCTTTTAACACTTTCGAGGGAGGTTTTGATTTAGTGTATTACAGTCTTCACCTCTAATAGCTCCATTTGATTCTTTTTTATGGTGTGCATTCCTTCTTTCAGATTATGTAAGAACTTCCTCACCTCCTGGAACTTGTTGTCTCTTTTCTCCTGCATTTTCTGGAGTGCATTCTCTCTCAGCTCTTGTATTTTGTTTAGTTTTGTCACTATGAATATGCTAAATTCTTTATTGGACATTTCCACATGTTTCACTATACTGTCTGTGGATGATGTAAGATTGTTCTTTTCCCTTAGGTGGGAAATATTTTCTTGATTTCTCATATTTCTTGTGTCTCTGTGGTAGTTTCTGGTCATTCTGTGACAAAATCTCTCCTCTATTGTATTTTGCAACATGGTGTCCACAGAAAGATTTTGAGTTCATATTTATAGAAAGGAGTTTCTTCCTTAAGGCAGGAGGTTCAGTAAGTGTTGAGGATTTCAATGACCCTAAAAGTATGCAGATGCTTGGTTACTGTGTACCTAGGCCTGTCCAGACACTCAGTGTGTGGAGACTGAAGAGCAGAGTGGGAAAGTAAGGTTAAAAAAATATACAAGCAAAAGGAAAAGAAAGGAAAAAAAAAAAACTAGAAAAAACCATGTCTATTTCAATGTTTCAGGGGTCTAGAAGATGGGGTTTAGAGCATAGCTCAGTCACCTTGGTCCCTTTTGGCCTCTTTCTTAATAGTGACTAAGACAACTTTCTAGTAATATAAAGCTTTAATTTTTTTTAAAACTTAAGATGTATTTTAGATATAACAGAACACTTTATAATTGACACAATGTCCCCAGGTATTTTGCTGCTAAGAGGAGAGAAGATGAGATGTATATTCAAAATTCCTAGCAGAATACTGGCAGCAGCTTCAATCACTGGAGGAATTTTCCTCCTTTTTACACCTGCTGCTATATAAAGCAGTAGTTCCCTAGCTAACTGAAATAAAATAACACTGAAATTGCTAGAGGTGAAATGTTTAAATTGCATACTTAGCTGCTAAAAACATATCAGTGACACTGGAAATTTTTTCTGTTTTATTTTTGTTTCCATAGAAAAGAGAAATACTAGCTATCACAGAGAACAAGAATAGAATGGAAAACTTAACAAATTTCTTTGCTTCAATCTAACCTTAAGAAATGTGTAAAAATTGAATAGCATTTTATAGTTATCTTTGTCATTAACACAAAAAATCACAGAAAGCATAGTGTAAAAACATATTTTTTTATGGACTCTTGTGACTATGAATTTATATTTGAAAAATGGTTTGAAACAGAGATCTTCTTATTTTCCAGAATAGACCAGGACTTGTAAACAACCTCTTTACTCTTGTCAAAATTATTTAATTGTATCAAAGAACATCTCTAGAAAATGCTACCATGTGTTTCTATATATTTTTTTTGAGAGATTTTTGCTATAGTGCAAGTATGTTCCTTGAAGAGACAGAAAGACAGGCAGAAAGCAAGAAATCATCCTTAGAGGGGATTACCACTCAACAATCCCTTCTCCATTCTCCTCCTAGGATATTGGGCATATACTCACATGTGCCTAGCATGAGTTTCAAGCCTCTGGGTCTGGGACTGAGCTGCCTTGAGCCATGGTCAACCATGTGGGAGTCTAGCGCCTTAACCACTATGCCATCTGTTGGGTCCCATATTTTCAAACACCTCTATCAGAACTGTTGACAATAGTAAGAGAAGAACATTACATTGATTGTATGCAAAAGAAATGGGCAGGATATATACATGGATGAGAAATAGCAAAAAACAGAAAATTATTAGACAAAAAAGGACAGTACTTTTTAAGAAGCATAAAATACATAAGATGTACAAAATATTGTTTTTGTCTCAAGGGCTTATATTTTGGATTCAGTTATTATATTGTAAGTGGTGGAGACATCTCTGTGGCCTGGTGAGTAAGGGAGCCATATCCCACATGCCCTACCCAGTGGTTAAAGTCTCAGTCCCCATAGCTTAAAAAACATGCCAGACCCATGTGTTTGTGCCCAAAATCCCAACAAGATGGAAAAATAGAAGAGAATGAATTGAGGCATGACCACATGCAATTGCAGTGGTGTTTTCTCCCCCTCTCTCTCTGGAGAGCACATGTGTCTTTTGACAAAACACAAGCAAACAGAAAGCAAGAAAGAAAAGAAAAAACTGTGAATGACTATCTTTCTGGTTGTCACTCTTTTGCTTTGCAATTTAATAAATGAATACCTGAGTCTGAGCAATTTATAAATAATAAGGATTTATTTAGATCAAGTTTTGGAGTTCTAAGGTCAAGGGACTGCCTCTAGTGAGAACCGTCTTGTTGGTAGGGACTCTGCAGAGACCACAGTAGTGCAGAGTATCACATGATGAGACCAAGTACAAACATGTGACTGCATTTGCATGTACTCATTTTATAAAGCTACCAGGTGTCAATCATAGGGGCCTAATACCCTGAAGACCTTACTTAAATGTAATCACCTCCCAATGGCTTTTCAACAGCAAATTGTAATCACCTCCCAATGGCTTTTCAACAGCACAGATTAAAATTTCACTCTCTCTCATGCCATCTGCTGGTTCCTATGTTTTTCAAAGTTGTTTTGACTTTTCTAGATCCTTTGCATTTTCATATAAATTTTAGAATCAGCTTGTAAATTTCTAGCAGAAAAAAAGAAAAAGACTGCTAGATTTTGTTTGGGGTTTTGTTAAGCTATAGAAAAGTTTGCAGAGAATTCACATCCTAACAATATTGAATCTTAATCTGACCCAACAAAGTATACTTCTATATTTATTTAGGCCTTTTTTTTTAAAAGATGTTTTTGCCTTAGGACGTGAGTGAGAGAGGAGAGAGAGAGAAACAGGAAGAGAGAGAGAGAGACAGTAGGACATGAGTGAAAGAGAGAGGAGAGAGAGAAACAGGGAGAGAGAGAGAGAGAGACAGTGAGAGGAGAAAGTGAGAAATCACCTCCCCCCAAGGGATGACCATGCCACACTCTCTTGTTCTCTGTTCTCCTCCCTATATTTTGGGCACACATTTACACGTGCCCTGCATGATTTTTAACCACTGAGTCTGAGACTTGAACTGCAGTTGGACATGTGTGAATCCAGTGACGTAATTACTATATAGTCTGCTGACCTCTATTTAGGCCTTATTTACATTTTCAGCATTAACAACATATTTTTGTACACGCCATTCATATTTTTTTCAGATTTATCCCTAAGCATTTTATATACACTAATGCCATTGTAAATGATATTCCTGAAGAGTTTTATTTCTGCTGACAGTCCTTAGAGTACAGGTGACTTATAAAACTTTTGGATTGTACTACTTTTCTTTCTTTTTTTTTTGGAGAGGTGTTTTGCTATAGGGTGCGCGCGCTTGCCAGACAGACAGAGACAGAGAGACAGAAAGCGAGAACATTACATTGATTGTATGCAAAGGAAATGGGCAGGATATATGCATGGCATCCCCAGGGGGATGGCCACACTGCAATCCCTTCTCCTCTATTCTCTTCTCGGGATCTTGGGCACGCACGCACACACACCCGGTACGAGTTTAAGCCACTGGGTCTGGGACTCGAACCGTGGTCGACTTCATGGGAGTCCAGCGACATAGCCATTATGCAACTGCTGGTCCCAATTGTACTAATTTTCTATACGTTTTCTATAGAAAAGATTAAGTTGTCTGTGAATTAAAATTAGTTTTTCCTTTCTGTTTTCCAATCTGGATGACTTTTTTCTTCTACTTCTTCTTTTCCTCCACCTACTCCTCCTCCTCCTTATCTTCCAGAGAGAGACAGAGAGACAGTAGGTGGGAAAATGAGAAATCACCCCCCACAGGACAGTCCTTCTTCTCTTAGAATTTTGGGCATGCACATGTACCCAGCATGATTTTCAAACCACCAGGTCAGGGCCTTCAACCTTGTGGCCATTTGAGAGTCCAGCAACTTAACCACTCTACACACCTGCAGGCCTCAACACATTATTTAAAAAAAAATTCAGACCTTTGGATTATTTAGAATTGTACTTTTTGGTTTTCCAGTATTCAGGAGTTTTTCTAATTTAATTCTTTGTGGTTATATTAGTCATGACTTTTGTAACTTTCATATGTCTGAAAAAATCTTTATCTTTAAAATATATTTCTCTGGTAATAGATTTTAAGATAACAGTCTCCCCTCTATTCCAGTACTTTAAACATATTGTTCTATGTCTTCTCATTTGCATGGTTTCTAACAAGAAATATGCTATCATCTTTATGTTTTCCATTTGTATATAATACGAATTTTTTTCCCTTTTGGCTGCTTGTAAACTTTTTCTTTATCATTGGTTTTAAGCAATTTTATTATAATGTATGTATCCATGTTTAGTTTTCTTCATGTTTCTAGTGCCTAAGATTCATTGAATCTTCTGTACTGTTGATGTATAATTTTTATCAAATTTGGAAAGCTTTGGAAATTGTATATTCAAATAGTTTTGTTTCTTTTTCTTTTCTCAGTGAAAGATTCTAAGTACGTACATGTTGAGATGCTTGAAGTTGTCTCACAGACAACTGATGCTCTAGTCACTTATTTGGTTCCTTTTCTTAGTTTTTGTCTGTTTTATTTTGAGTATTTTCTTTTGTTTTTTTCTTGAAGTTCACTATTATTTTCTTCTGTAGTGTCTAATTGCCATTGTTTTTATCCAGAGAATGTTTCATTTTGAACAATGTAGTTTTTCTCTTTAGACTTTTGGTTTCTCTTCTGTCTTTTAAATCTTCAGGTCTCTACTTACTTTTTGGGCATATGAAATGTAGTTATAATTTATAGGACTTTTAACTATTGTACTTTAGTACTTGTGTGCTAATTCTAAAATTCATATCATTTGTAAGTCAGTTTATATTGATTGATTTATTGCCTTAATTGAGTCATAATTTTCAGTCTTTTGCCTGCCTGCATGTATATATACACACACACACACACACACACACACACACACACTTATTTGTATGTGTGTGTGTATATATATTTAAATATGTATATATGCATGTATTTATATATACATGCATATATACATATATATTTTTATATATAGCATGTGTGTGTATGTATGTGTATGTGTATATATATATATGGTTTAATTCTCTGTAATCTGTAAACAATTGATATAAAAATCAGACCCTGTCTTGGAGATGAAAAGTCTGCATTGATCTTTGAGTGATTTATGAATGTTTTGACAGTAAACATATGTATCTAGCCTTGCTGTATGCCCACTGATGTGTGGACAACTGTCATTGGTGCCTCCTGTCTAGTGTGAGTAATTAAATAATATATTTCTCTGGTGTACCTCCAGGTGACTTCTTTGGCGTTGATAGACATTATGTGCACACCCTTTTAGAGTTTGGGTTATTATATTACACTTATATTTCAGAAGATAGGAATACTATGAATGTAAGCTTCTTTCCTTACATAGCTCGTTATTCCCAGCTGGAATTTTTTTCTTGTTTGCTTATTTTAGAGTCTCTCTTCCAAGTTTGAGGCTTCCCTTAAATATCTGAGTCTACTTGCCTGTCCAAGATTAAAAGTGAAAGAATTAAAGTCTGAATAGAGACACTGGTCATGTGAGTGTGATTTGCTGACTTGGAGCTTTTCTCTAGGGTGATCTGCTAGTGGAGGACATTGGTAGGGAAAAATTTCAACCTTTTCTTTTGGACTGGTTAAGCTTTCCTCCCAATGTAATTTATTATTTACTTACTTTTTGATAGTCATATCAAGGATATTACCATGTGCATCATTTTCAATGGAGAGTTTTACATTCTTGGCTCTTTTAAGTGTTTCTTCCCTTTGCCCCTCCTACCATCCTCTATCATTACAGACTCTGATATCTGCATTTATCCTTTCTACTTTCATATCTTTGCATCTTTTAATTTCTGCCATAGAGTGCAGACAATGGCATATATTGAGTGGGGATATGTAGTGTTTGTCTTTCAATGTCTGGCTCATTTCGCTTAGCAGTAAATCTTCCATAATCAACTACTTTGAGTCAAGTAACAGTGTCTCATTGTTCCTTAGTATTTCATAGTGCATACATGCCATAATATTTCAACTGTCATAAGCTGTAGTTCTCTTTCTTTTCTTTCCTTCTTTCCTTCTTTCTTTCTTTTTTTTTTTTTTGGCATGTCCTTGTCTGCTTTTGGTATCAAGGTGATTGAGGTTGAGGTTTAATAGAATGAATTAGGATGGATTCCTAATTTCCTTATTTTCAGAACTTTTTAAATAGCTTGAGGAGAATTTGGGCTAACTCTTCTTGAAAATTTTTGTGAAATTCAGAAGTGAAACCATTTGAGATCTGGACTTTTTGTTGTTGAGAGACTATCACTGGTTCAACCTCGCTGTTTGCAATTGGGCTTTCAGGCTTTCTATTTTTTCTTGATTCAATCTAGGTAACTTGTAATCATCCTTGTCATTCAGGTTTTAAAATTTTATCCCTATCCTCTTAAACTCTAGTTATGGAGATGCCTGTTGGTGCTGGGTCTTTTGTCTTTGGAGTATTTTGTGGTATGAGTAGGATTTTGTCCTACTTTCCCATTGCTGATGGAGGGAAATGGCCATTAATCTGTCTTTCTCTCTCTCCCCATCACTCTAACATTAAAAATATGATGTTATTTTATTTTTTATTCTCTATGTCCTTAAATCTTAAAAAAATATTTTTCTGTAGTTTTAGTAAAGTTTTAGAAGATATTCCAATTAGGAACATTATTGAAACAGATCCAATGTTAATAACTATTACCAGGACTGGCAGGTGGCACAATGGTTGAGGTACTAGACTCTCACTTGGCTGACTACAGTTTGAATCCAGGACCTGGTGGCTTGCTTTCTCACTTTCCCTCTTTCTCTGATCAAACTGAAAAAATAATAGTGATAAATAAAATTAAATAAATAATTCTTTAATAATGAAACTATTGGAACCAGCAGATGGCATAATGGTTATGTTGCTGGACTCCCATGTAGTTGACCACGGTTTGAGTCCTGGACCTGGCGACTTAAAATTCCTACTGGGCATTGTGTGTGTGCGTGTGTGTGTGTGAACAAAATCCCTAGAGAGGAATGGAGGAGAAGGGATTGCAGCATGACCACCTACTCTGGGGGATGATTTCTTGCTTTCTGTCTCTCAATCTCTGCCTGTCTCTCTGGCGACCACACACATACACTATAGCAAAAAAAAAAAAAAAAAAAAAGAAAAACAAACAAACCCTCTCAGGCACGCATGCACGCACACACACCTGGCATGAATTTTAAGCCACCAGGTCCAGGATGCAAACTGCGGTCGACTTTGTGGGAGTCTAGCGACATAGCCATTACTCTAACTGCTGGTTCGTGAACTACAAAACTTCTTTACAGCAAAGGAAACAACAGTTAAAGTGAAAAGACAAGAATGGGGAAAAAATACTTGCAAATTATTTCTCAAAGGATTGACAACCAGAATACACAGGGAACTTGGCAGCTCACCCATTAAAAAAGAAAGAAAGAGAAAGAGAAAGAAAAGAAAGAAAGAAAGAAAAAGAAAGAAAGAAAGAAAGAAAGACAGAAAGAAAGAAAGAAAGAAAGAAAGAAAGAAAGAAAGAAAGAAAGAGAGAAAGAAAGAAAGAAAGTCCGAGAGGAGAATGGAAGAGAAGGGATTGCAGTGTGACCATCCCCCCTGGGGAGTGATTATTCGCTTTCTGTCTCTATGTCTCTCTCTGTCTGTCTGGTGAGCGCACATGCCCTATAGCAAAAAACCTCTCAAAAAAAAAAAAAAAAAGAAGTTTTTTAGCTCTACGTAATCCCACTTGTCTCCTTTTGGAATTATTGCTTGTGCTTTAGGAGTCTTATTGAAGAAAGTTTTGTCTACTCCAGTGTCTTCAAGAGTTTCCCCTATTGTTTTCTACTAGCAATTTTATAGTTTGAGGCATTGCATTTAAATCTTTAATCCATTTGGGATTGATTCTTGTTAATGGTGAGAGTTAGGGGTCCAGTTTCATTTATCTTTAGGAGAACATCCAATTTTTCCAGCATCATTTGCTGAAGACTTTCTTTTCTCCACTGCATTGCCTTGTACCCTTTGTCAAAGGTCAGTTGGCTGTATGTTTTGGGATTTATTTCTAGATTCTCTATTCTGTGTCTATTTTTTGTGCAGTACTATGCTGTTTTGATTATCACTAGTTTGTAATATTTTTGACACCTGCTTTATTGTTTTTGTTTAGTATTGTCTTGGTAATATGGGGGTCTTTCATGATTCCAGACAAATTTTTTGACTTTTTTTTTTATTTCTGTAAAGAATATCAATCAAATCAGAATCTCATTGAATACATAAATTAATTTGGGTGAGAATTAACATTTTGATTATATCGATTCTTCCAATCCAACATCCTTAAAGTATTAATCTGTAATATCTGGGCTTATTTTATTCACAGGCTCAAGTTCCTGTTATATTAATTTTGTTTTATTTTGTTCTAGGACAGATACGTTAAATAGGACAGCTGGTTTCTGAGAGTGACCTCTCTAATGTGAACTCGATAATCTCTTTTTCTGCATCAGTGTCCTTAGAATTTTTCATTTAAAAACAAGACTTATCCATTCATACTTATCTCGATAAAATATTCTCATCATTATTTTATAGTGTTGTTTACTGTCCACAGTACCAGTCTGACCAAATTTATAAAGTTTTGACATTCTTTGGAAGAAGAGCTGCTTAAGAGAAACCAGTAATATATTACTAATACTCCATTTTCAATATCCCTTTTCTTACTTCTAACTTAACTACAATCAAACCAGATAAGATTGCTCTTACAAGTTGGAGAGATTAGAAGAGTGGAAGCTTGTAAATTTTAATAGTTGCATCAATTTTGGTTTGGTTTTGATTGATCCTGTAGGAGAGTGTTCAAACTTTTCCTTTGATGCAAAGTTAGGAAAGTTCCAGACATGCAATGAACCTGAGTAGATTTACTAGTTTACCTTCTGGCAGCTGTTTATTTTCATTGAAATTATGTTGGCATTTTTTTATACTTGTACATGTTTTTACAAGGTATTGCCAGGTACCAAAAAGATAAAGCCTTTCCAAATTTCATGATACTATATGCTCTTCGTGCAGGTGATTTTTTTCCCTCTGATCTTCATTCAGAGACTTAAATCTATCCTATTAAGTGATTGTTAGGAGAAATAATATCTATGTTATTTGTGAGTCTGCTTGTGGACGAAAGATATTTTATTTCTCTGTTTAATTAACAAAGTATAACTGACCTTTCAAAATATATCTGAATCTAATACAATTTTAAAATGAAAAGAAGAAGCTGTGTGAGAAATTTTACATATGATTCCTAAAATTATACTTAAATCTTAAAAGCAAATACTATGTATTTTTTGAGCACTTGCTCCATAAAACTATGTGAGGGTAAGAGAGGGTAAAGAATCAGAACAAAGAAGAAAATAAACATGGAGATGGAGTTAGTTTTTGAAGAACTGCCATGAATTTCCTGGCTGAGCTAGTGGGAGATGTCAAACAATAAACTGAAATAAATGAACACTGAAACCAAATAAGAACCATAACTTAAGCACACAAGATGTATTTTAAGTTTGGGAGAAATAGTTGTTGCTTTGGCTGACACATTGTTGTTCAATTTTTCTTATTAAACCAGAGCAAATACATTGACATTTACCCAGACACACATATACGGCTTTCAAAATGACTCCCTAATACTGGAAATTCTTGGGTATTTTCCAATCTAAGGAGAGGTTAGCCAAAGACTAAAGCTTTACTAAGACCACCCAAAATATCAAACTCCACCCCTTCTCTGAATCTGTGCCACTGTCAGAGAAATGAAGAAAACTTGAAAGAGGAGGGAATAGAGAGGAGGGCAGATGGGGGAGATGAAGGAAAAAAGGAAACAGAAAAGAAAATGCAAACTTAATTAGAGAAAACTAAATTCTCTTTTTTTCTTTGTGTTTTCTGAGTACATAAAAAGATACAAAATAATGACATCACTCACTTCTTCCCATAGATTTCTTGTTTGTTTGCTGGTTTTCGCTAGAAGCACATATTGCATGTTTCTATAATATTCATATATTGCAAACTGCAATTGATGTTTTTGGATCTTTCTTAGATTTTAATTTAAAGCATGTACAACATTTTGAGAATGTCTGCCTGTTCTACACAATTAGTCTAGGTCCAATATTAGCTTTAATTTGTACTGTAATCTTTTGCATGGCAGGGAATTATAGAAATTTAATCTATGACATCTTGAAATTTTATGGAAAAAAAATCTCACTTATTTTATGAATATATTTAAGAGGTTTTGGCTTAAGGTGTGTGCACTCGCTGGAGAGAGAGAGACAGAGACAGTGAGAGGGAAAGTGAGAAATCACACCCCAGGAGGGATGCCACACGATACTTCCACTCGCTTCTCCTCCATTGTCCTCCCTGGATCTTGGACCAGCATGCTCACATGCCCAGCCTGATTTTCAAGCCACTGGGTCCAGGACTCAAATGTTATCAGCCACGTGTGAGTCCAGCGATGTAACCACTATGCTCTTTGCTGACCCCTATTATATGAATTTTTTTTTATTGGAAATTTTTGGGTCAAGATGCTGGGTCTTGTTGTAATCTAGCTAGACCAAGATACTTTAAAAGATTCCCCTGAATCTTTATGAAAATCATTACTTAGGTATATGCTTACCAGAAAAAAACACTAACTGTCCTTCCCAAGCACCTATCAATTCCTTTGCTGGGATTCTCCTCAAATGTTTTTAAAAGTTGAACTTGGGGACCAGCAGTTAGCGTAATGGCTATGTCGCTGGATTCCCACGTAGTCTACGGCGGTTTGCATCCCCGGCCCCGGGGGCTTAAATCCATGTGCGTGCATGCCCAAGATCCTGAGAGGAGAATGGAGTGGAAGGGATTGAGGCATGGCCATCCCCACTGGGGGGGTGATTTCTCACTTTCTGTCTCTGTATCTCTCTGTCTTTCTGGAGAGTGCACATGCCCTATGGCAAAAACCTCTCAAAAAAAAAAAAAAAAGTTGAATGTGAGGGCCAGCAGGTGGTGTGGAGGCTAAAGTGCTCTATCTCATGTGGCCAGATGCATGGTTCAAGTCCCAGGCCCAGTGGCTTGAAAAACACACAGGACACGTGTGTATATGCCCAAAATATTGAGAGGAGACTGGAGAAGGGTTTGCAATGTGGCCACCCTCCCAGGGGGTGACTTCTCACTTTCTTTCACTTTCCCTCTTTCTTGCTGTCTCTGTCTGGTGAGTGCATGCACCCTACAGTAAAAACTGAAGGACAAAAAAAGAGTTGAACGTGAGTTCACTGAGCAGAGATGACTAGCGGTTTATATGCTATGCAGGAACTCACATTTATTTTTAACTAGTCATGAAATGGAGAATGTCCAGTTTCACTTCAGAGAATCAGAACATATTCCACAATATCAAGGCAGATCAAATTTAAGAGACAAAGATCAAAGGAAGTAATTTCTTAAGTGACAATGTGAAGAAAGCATGAAGGGATGTCAGAAAGAAAGGAATGGTACGGGGAGGACAGATGGAAGTGTGAAGATCTGGAAAGGAGACCTGGTTGACAGGAGCATGCCTTGGCTCTGGAAGCCACATGCTCTCAGCTGCTGGGTTAAAGGCAGATGGGTGGGAGTCATAAGACCTATGATAAGAAGAAAGAGATTGAATATAATGGTTGTGTCCTGCATATGGTTCTCTTATGGCTCTCTGAGTGCGTGCTACCAGGCTTTTCCACAGCAATGTGCATAGAATTGGTTTATTCACTGCTTGCAATTATTGTTTATTTCATATAAACATTCCCTAGTGGTTTATACATTTCTGGAAGCAATTATGTTTCTTAGAAGTAACTCTGTGCTTTCCAGTTAAGATGCTATGAAAAATGTTGCCAGTCTTAAAAGTCAGACATTGTCTACTATTACTGTGAACAATCCTTAAAATTCTCATGAAGAAAGCACTGTCAGTGGTGACCTAGGGTCTTGGAAACCTATATGCATACAAATAAATATCTCCTTATCTATCTAAATATACACATACATGTAATTTTAGCTGTTCACATTTGATACAAGTACAAAAATTATACTATAATACTCGACAGATTCACATTTCAACATCCTAAACTCGGACTAAAAAAATTGAGAAAAGTTTCATTCTTTTCAAGGAAAACAGATTTGAATAAAAAGTGTTCCACCAACAAACATTTCAAGTCTTTACTTCTCAAAATTACAAGAAAAAAAAAATCTACCACTTTAAAGAGTGCTTTAAACTCTGCATTTTACATCTACACAGTTAAGTTCAAAATTTTAATCCACAATTCATTGACAATGCAAATTATTTGCCAGCATTTGGAAGTCAAACAGGGTGAGAGGGGAGAGCCTTTACATATTCCAGGTTTAATATCTAAGCACCAGATGGAAACAATTCTACAATGCAAGAAAGAAATCTGTTAAGATATTTCGGAGATCTGTTCAGTTGGGCAGCACGTCATCGGTTATGGAGGCCAATTTCTCAGAGGACTTATTTGAATTGCAGATACTAAAGTAGTGTGCCAGTTTAACCCAGAAAATGCTGAATTTTAAAATTATTTAAATTTTAATATTTTTAGATTAATAAAGTTCCCATTTACCTTTCACTAATGAGTCTTTTGTATAACTGAAATGAAAATTTTGAGGCAGCTAAG
>NW_006207036.1:344203-345400 GCF_000334495.1 Tupaia belangeri chinensis
GTGATTTTTATGTAAAACCAAAAGAGTAGCAAGAAGTTCCCCCACCTTTTTTTTTTAGAGAGAGATTTTTGTTATAGGGTGTGTGTGCTCACCAGAGAGAGAGAGAGACAGAGAGAGAGACACACACATAGAGAGGCAGAAAGTCAGAAATCACCTCCCCCCACCCCCAGTGGGGATGGCTGTGCTGCAACCCCTTCTCCTCTCAGGATTTTGGGTACTCATGCACATGCAACTGGCATGAATCTCAAGTTGCAGGGTCCAGGACTCGAATTGCAGTTGACCATGCGCAAGTTAGTGACATAACCATTATGCCATCTGCTGTCCCAGGTTTCACTGTTAATATCTACAACTATGAGTATTTCAAGGAAACTGTAAAATTGTTCACATTTATTTTTGCTATGAAATCTTTTATTCAGGACAGTTTATGGCATTTAAAGGTGAAGGATTAAAAATAATTAACAACTAAAATAAATACATTATTCTATGGATCTTTCAAAGGATGAGTTTTAAGTGAATCTGAACAGAAACAAAGGGCAACACAGTTTACTAGAAAGTAGATGGTTGTGCTTTGACAGTGAAAGACTGGGGAGCTGGGGTAAACTAAGCAATAAATCTTAGAAGGGTCTCTTTCATATTCATACCTGTGTTTTCTGGCAAAGTAAGTGTCAAAATTTGCAGCCACATGAGAACAGAATTATGCATTACATGGTGGTTATAGATTTTGGACAAAATCCAACTTAAATACTTTCATACGAACTTGACATGATAAACAAAACAGATTGCTTTTCCAAATTGCAATTTATTTAAAATAAAAAAATGCTACGATTATAATAGATGATCAGAATGTCAGTCTTCCTTAGCCCCATTGCTAGATTTTTATTTTATAAGAAGTTATAAGAGGAGGCTGCCGGGGCTCTGGGCCCTGCGAGGCCTGGCCCTGCGCCACCGGGGCTCTGCTCCGCGTTGCGCGTCCGGCCTGGGCTGCCTGGCCCCCGCTGCCTCTCCGGCACTGGGTGTGTCCTGCACTCAGCGCTGATGTGGGCTGTTGGCGCGGACCAGCCGAGGTCGCCGTCCTTCCTTTCTCTGGCCGGGCAAGCGAATGGGAGGTGGCGCTGGGTCCTGCGGTCATTCGCCCACTCGGGGCTGACGTGTGGCTGCCGGGCCTGCGCGTGGCCCCAGCCGGGCCTGCGTGTGGCC
>NW_006207036.1:346342-376011 GCF_000334495.1 Tupaia belangeri chinensis
TGGATGCCAGGGACAATGTGGGAGGAGGATGGGACATGGCAGAGGGTGGGGGATGGGGAATCAAGGATGGCAAAACAAAAGGCAAGGTATGCAGGACATAAGAATTGGAAAATTATTTGCTGAGAACATGTATGTTGATGTGCTTGATTGAGCCAATGCACAGCGTATTTTGGATGGAAAATTCATTTGTGTGTTGTGATGGTGTATAGTGAATTAATGTAGAGAATGAATAAATTTAAAATAAAAAAAGAAGTTATAAGAGGATAATTTTTTTTAAGTTGTAGTTTGTATATAGTACTTAGAGCTTAAAATAAATAAAGATGGAACAAATAGAAAGCAGGCAGCCTGTTCATATACTTGGTAGAGAACAGGGAGAGTCCTTGGAGTGAGCAAAGGGAACAGAATATCCAGTCTTTACCACTTTGACTTGGCCACTCTTCCTACTGTGTATGTGAACAGAGAGGAAATGGAGTACAAGGTGAAATGGAAAGAAGCTTAAAGGCAGCAAAGAGAAATAGGTGAGAAAAAGTAGCGGGAATAATGTAAAGCTATTCCTTTGAGTCATATATAATGCTAAGGTCTCAGTTTCTGGGAAAAGAACATTACTCAGTGACCTTTGCTGTCTTCTCAATAGTAATAATTTTTAAATACTAAACTTACCTCCATAGTATTGGTCAAGGAAATGATCTTAGACTAACTGGAAGATAAATTTCCTGGTGCTGGGATTGTTTCTGAGCAATTTAGAACAAGAGCAGTAGTTTACACTTCTTCACATGGACTTTCCCTTTAGGTTGCACAGTTTGTGTTGTTAAAGATGGGACAGGCACAGGTGGTGTGTGCTGCTAAGAAACTATGCTCCATCGGCTGGGACCACAGGGGAGGGCTGGGTTTGCTTACCCAGTTCAACCTAAAGGCCAAGCACACTGGCACATTCCTGTAATTTCAGTGACTCAAGAGGCTGAGGTAGGAGGATTAGGTGTGGTACCCCCATGGTTTCAACTAGGATGCTAGGAAGAAAGCTCATCACATGACCAGACACCAAGACTCTGTCTTAAACAACAATAACAACAACAACAAAACAAAACAATGAAAGAAAAGAAAAGGGAAAAAGAAGCTGGGGCAATTTATTCAAACAATTTGCTGTTGCTCAAAGAGGTGGAACTAAAACTGAAAGAATGACTGTTCCATGAATCAAGATACTGCATTCAAGTCTCATGTCTCCAAGTAACTGTGTAAGCTAATCGTATCTTTTTAGCACTACGGTGTTCTAATCCATAAAATAGGAAGTATGTTTTGATGATCTCTAAGGTCTCCTCAATCTCTGAAATCAATGTTTTTGTGTTTTCTTTGTTCTAAGAACTAACACATCTGTCTTTCTTTAGTTGGCATGTAGGTAATGTCTGTCAAAGGCCTGTGAACATTCTTACTTCCCACTATTTTTTATTTCTCTTTTTTGTAGAACTGTAGCATTCTGTGCCTTACAATTTCACATTCAGAAAACATTGATTGGACAATTCAGTTTATATTATTTGACCTGTTGATTGACTTTATTATTGACTATTGGGTCTTTTTGAAAGCATGGAGAAACTTTCATAAAGCATATTGTGGAATTGTTTGATGGAGTGGGGTGCTTTGCACCCTAATTCTGATAAAGTATAGAATATTAAAATGTACTTTTGATTAAAAAGTGATGAAAGTAGGAATAAAGGGGCTGGGTTGATAATGGCCAGTTCCTATGTGATATATATATATATACACACACACACATATATATATATATATATATATATATACACACATACACACACTATATATATATACATATATATATATACACACACACACACACACATATATATAATATATAGTTAAATAATTTTTTTAATGATCAGTTATTTAATTAGTTTCTTGGCAAAAAATTTAGAGCACCAGTTTGTAAGGATAAACTCCATTTATAAGGGCAAACACGGATTGCAGGTAGCCCTGGAGCTGAGGAACAGCTTTGATTTTTGATAAAATTTGTGAGTCCACAGCTTTTCTGATAAATCTTGTGCTGCTCTGAAATCTTGTATTTCTCTTTCTCTCTGTCAAAGATCTCCTCTTCCTGGTGTCTGGGCTTCCACAGTTTCTTTTTCTTGAAGTAAGCATCGGTAAGGTGCTTTGGGATTTTTACTTTGCTAAGATCAATTTTTGTGGAGGTGGCAATGACAAATTTCTAGTGTGTTTTATGCAGTGGAACTTGATTGAGAACCAGCGGTCCAGTTACAAGTAGCAAGCCACTGCTCAGCTGCTTCAGGAAAACCACTCTCTTGCCCCTGTGGCATCCAGTGAGGATGATCAGAATGGTCCCAGGAGTGATACTGGCTCACAGCTTTCTCACATGCTGACTGAACGTTTTTTTGCAGTGGCTCAATAGTTTTTGAGGCACATCTTCAGTAGGATAATACCTAGGCATTTCGTGCAGTTTAACCACCCGGGTACCACCATTCTTGTCTCCACCAACTGTTTTTGTGACAGCCACAAGAACCTTCTCCTTTTTCTTTTCCATCCTGGATTTAGTGGCCTAGTATTTCCTCTAGTACATGGCCTTCCTGGAATACATGGCAGGCCGGGAGTATCTGCCGATGCCCCGGAATAGGACAGAGTTTTGGCTGCAATGGGGCTTCCCCTTCTTAGGCTTTTTGGCCTTGGGGTCATCGTTTTTAACCTTGCCACTGAGTTTAACTGAATGTTTTCTAAGAACTGTTTGCCTTTCTGCTTTGGAGGCATGCTCCTCACACTCCAAGTTTAGTGAGCTAGCACTTAGTTCTGAATCCACATTAAAGTCACTGGGGTCTGTTTTTCCAGTACTCTACTTCATTCTATATTAATACAATATTAACCTACCCAATCTTTCTGCACTAAATCATATAATTGAAGCACTTTAGGGTTGGAATATATCTTGCTGAGTTTTTTCAACTTTCTGTTTAGAGATGGCTAAAACAGTAGTGATTATTAAGTTCACCTTGCAATAAGATACTGTATTTCTTAGTTTCTTTGCCTCCTATTTTTATTTATTTAAATTGGCAGACAAAATTGATACATTGTTATGTATAACACGATATTTTGAAGTATGTATACATCATATGAGGGTTAAATCTAGCTTAAAAACATATGTCCCCCCAGGGGGGATGGCCACGCCGCAATCCCTTCTCCTCCACTCTCCTCTTGGGATCTTGGGCACGCATGCACATGCACCCAGCGTGAGTTTTAAGCCACCAGGTCTGGGACTCTAGCTTATTAACATATGTCATCGGTTTTTTTTTTTGAGAGTTTTTTCTTTTTTCTTTTGCTTTTGTGCGTATGCACTCGCCAGACAGACAGAGAGAGACATAGAGACAGAAAGCGAGAAATCACCCCCCAGGGGGGATGGCCACGCCGCAATCCCTTCTCCTCCACTCTCCTCTTGGGATCTTGGGCACGCATGCACATGCACCCAGCGTGAGTTTTAAGCCACCAGGTCTGGGACGCAAACCACGGTCAACTACATGAGAATCCAGCGACATAGCCATTTCGCTAACTGCTGGTCCCTATCTATCATCATTTTTGTGGTGAGAATAGTTAGTATCCATCCTTTTTTCCTGCTTTGCCTTCTGGTTGATTATTTGGGCATTTTTATTTTGGGAGAATCAGCTGTCTTTTATTTGTTATTTTAAAATATTTTCTCAGGACCAGCAGATGGCATAATGGTTATGTTGCTGGACTCCTACATGGTCAAGCCTGGTTGGAGTCCCAGACCCAGTGGCTTGAAACTCATGCCAGGCATGTGTGCATGCATACCCCAAATCCCAAGAGGATAATGTAGAAGAAGGGTGTGGCCATTCTCCCTTGGGAGTGATTTCTCACTTTCTGTCCCTCTGTGTCTCCCTGTCTCTTCAGCAAGTGCATGTGCCCTATAGCAAAAATCTCTCAAAAAATATTTTTTTCTCAGTGCCAGCAGGTGGTGTGGTTTTTAAGGCATGGGATTCCCACATGATTGACAAAGATTTGAGTCACAGACTCTGCAGCTTGAAAATCATTCTGGGTGCATGTACATTCCTGAGAAATCCCAAGGAGATTGGAGGAGAAGGGATTGTGGCATGGTCATCCCCCTTGAGGGGGTGATCTCTCACTTTCCCCCTCTTTGTCTCTCTTCAGCAAGTACACGTGTACTAAGGGAAAAACTTAAGAAAATAATTTTTTTCTCATGGTCAGTCTAGCCCCAGGTTTGCCAATGTTGTTAACCTTTTCAGATAAACAAATTTGGTTTTGTTTATTTTTAATTTTTTTTAAATGATCTAGTTCACTTTATTCTGCACTCATTTTCATTATTTCCTTCCTTCTGCTTGTTTTGGTTTTAATTTGCTCTTCTTTTCCTAATTTCTTAAAATGGAAATCTCTGTTGTTGATTTGAAAACTATTATCTTTTTTAAAAATACAGGCATTTATTTTTATTTTTTTTGGAGAGGTTTTCACTATAGCGCGCGTGCGCTCGCCAGACAGACAGAGAGAGACATAGAGACAGAAAGTGAGAAATCACCCCCCCCCCAAAGCAAGAAATCAGCCCCTAGGAGTGATGGCCATGCTGCAATCCCTTCTCCGCACACACACGCGCCTGGTGTGAATTCTAAACCACCAGGTCCGGGACGCGAATCACGGTTGACTATGTGGTAGTCCAGCGACATAGCCATTACGCTAACTGCTGGTTCTCAAAATTTTTCCTGTAAACACTATTTTAGCAACATTCACAAAATTTGGTAGTCCTATATTTTTTACACATTGATTTTAGACTAATCTCCTTATAATATGTGTGACTATATATATAAATATGTAGACAGATAGTGTATGTATGTATGTGTGTGTGTGCGTATTTTGACCATTCAAGATATGTATCTGGAGACCAGTAGGTTGCACAAAGGTTAAGGTGTTTGGATGCCAAATGACCAACTGAGTGGTTTGAGTCACAGACTGAAGGGCTTGAGAGGCACCCCGGGCACGTGTTCGTGTGTACCCAGAATCTTGAGAGGAGAATGGAGGACAAGGAATTATGGTGTAGCCATCCCTCTGGGAAGTGATTTCTCACTTTCTCTCTCTCTCTCTTTGTCCTGTAGCACCCTAAAAATAAAATAAATAAATAAGTTGATGCTGGTCTTTTTATTCTTTTCTTTGTTCTTTTTATTCCCTTGGTTCACTGCTTCATTCTGGAATGTGCTCATACTACTGCCTTCTGTACCGTCATGTCATACCTGGCTTCTATTTTCAGTTTTTACTAATGGACTTGCTTAAAGTACAGCCTGTATCATTCAATTGTTAGAGTTGATTACTGTCTCCTCTAGGGCTTTAGGTATTATCAAAGTGAATTTCTCTGCTTTGTTTTCAAGACACCCTCTTGCTCCCTGCTCAGATGAGGTCTTCTACATGCTACCTGGTATTAATGCAATCAGCAACATGACAAGACAGGATTTTGAAGGAAATTTATCATGATATAACTCAGGCATATGAGTTATGTAATTATAATTTTTGTTCAAGATTCTGTCTTGTCATTTTTGAAATGAGCATGGTGAGAGATTAGAGCCAAATGGCTATATGGTGGTTGAACGGTGAGCTGAAAGCAGAGTAATTGCAAAATGAATCAATGGCTTAAGGAAGCAGAGATGAATATCTTCAAAAAATGTGACATGACTGTGGTTTGCTGGGAAACAAGCAGCAGACAGGTTAGCTTGCATACTGTATCCAAAAATGAATGGATCTTCTGAGCAAATCTTTGAACTGTCCGTAGTACTCCAGGGAAAAAACAAAACAAAACAAAACAAAACAAAACAAAAAAACAACTAGACACAATAGGTGCGGAAAAAGCAGGCAGAGTGGGACCATCATGAAATAATTCTTAGGAGAGGACCAAATATGGAATGACTCTTGGTTATATCTCTGCACTTTGTGGCCCCTACCCCACCCACTATGCTAATCATGAGCCTTTCCCTTAGGGAGAACAACCACACTTTAGAGAGATGCTCTTTAACATGTCGCTGGGAGCGCATATTCTTCATAACAATCAAACATTAGAAAATATAATGTGAAATGAGTGTAACCTTAATTAAAATGCTTTCCTATTGCTAATTTTATAGTTAAAATGCAAAATTAATAGCTTTTTTTCCCTGACACTTTTAATGATCTTTGGACTCTTTCCAAACTTTATTTTTCAGTACTCACTGATGATGATGAATCAGATTAGACTTGCTAAAGTAGAAATCTTTACATTTCCTAAGACTCCTCATGTTTCCCTCAATATTGGATGTGACATACTCACTCTGTAATATATTCAGGTGGAATTGAATTCAAACTTAAAATGTGTTTATTTTTACATTCATTACACAAGATATAAAGGAAATTTGGCATTTAAATGAATACATTTTATCTCACTAAGATGGAAGAAAGAATTTCTAAATATTACTTCTGCTTACTTTGAAATTATACCTTTGAGAAGACCAGTTATCTTAAGTCTTGTTTTTAGCAGACTTTTCCCAAAAAATCATCAGTTGGATTTTGCTAGAAACTAAGTCATTTTAATTTATTTACCTATTGATTGTTATTTTTATATAAACTTAAGTGTTTATAGCAATTGGAGATTTTTAATGGTACAAAGATTATTTATAAAAAGTTGAGACATTTAAAATTATAATATACTAAAGTATATCATTTGCATCACACTGATTAATGTTTAAAGTACTCTGACATTTTGTTAATTTTTCTAAGAAAGTTAAACTAGGCAATATTTATATCCATATATTCAAGTTTAGACAAAAAATAGTGGGAGGTCTGCTTTTCCTTTTGTCTAAATTTTCTGTGCTTATTTTCTTTATAAGTTAATACAAAATATTCATTTTTTCACATGTAGCAATTTTGTAACAGCTATTTGTAAAGTGATTCCAGCTGGTTTACTTCAGAACTCTCAACATTAATTTTCTGTTCTTTTCTTTTAGAGGCAATTTTTTTAAGCTTATTTATTTATTTATTCCATGACAGAGAGAGACAGAAAGTGACAGCACCCCTAACAGGGTATTTATGCCACAATTCACTCTAGCCTCCCTCAGCCCAGATCATGAACATGTGCACACATTGGGCATTCATAAGGAGGTCATGGGAAATGAACTGGGGACCTTCCCTTGTGGGTTTAGCTGCATTACCCCTATGCTACTATCTGGCTATAGGAGCAATTTTGAACTCTTTTAGTAACCTACTGCTGTGTTGTAAATCACCCTAAAATCTACCATCTCAAAAACAGCCATTTTTATTGCTCGTGATCTGTGGGTCATGAAGTCAGTCAGTATTCAATGGTGATGGCTAGTTTCTGCTTCACTTGATGTTGGCTTGGGTGGTTCAATTGGGCTCAATGCATCTGAGATGGCCTCACTCACATACTTGAGGTCTTGTTACTGCATGTTGTTTGGGAATCTTGGTTCTTCCCCAAGGGCCTTATGTCTCTTCACATGGCCTCTTATCCTTCAGTTGTCTTTCTGATTTTTTTTATATGAGCGGTGAATTCTGAAGGAAAAACAAAAAAGTTGCAGAACCTCTTAAGATATAGGCCAATAACTGCACAGGAATAATACTACCATATTGTCAGGTAGAAATCTTATATTCAAGGAAAGTAGAAATAAATTCTACCCCTTAGTAGGGACAGTGACATAGTCATACTGTGAAAGGGCACATAGAAAAAGAGAGATTGTAGAATAGTTTTTGGCAACAATTTATCACAAACACAAATAAACTATTAATAATTGCACTTCTAAGGTTTCTGCTATATGCTCTTCTGCCCAAATTACCTGGCATGTTATTGTATGAGAGCTTATACCTTTGTATTTCTGTTTGTGAGCCATTGAATGTCTCAGTAAATTGAAGAGACAGTTCATCATTTTTGTCTTCCAAAAATGTGGTTGTTTGATGGAATTTAGAGCATACTTCAAAAATGGAAGAGTGTGGGGGGACACCATTAGCAGTATCACATTCACTCTTTAGCCCTATCTTGAGTACTCATGGTTAAGTATAGTTTCAGGCATTGGATATACAAATAAACATGATTAAGAAATGATTTTTATCCTATGGTATTTGAATTATTGGTGGAAGCTGCTTTTTTTTTTTTTTTCTTTTAAGGTTTATTTATCTATTTCTTTCATCAGGGTGAAAGGCAGAGATAAAGAGAGGGAGACAGACACAGAGTGAAAGACAGATAATCAGTCCAACAGAGTCTTCACTTCACAATCTAATCACCATTCTCAACCAGTTGGGATCTCAGAGACACTTGTGTGCCCAGTGTGTGCAGAGAGAACCCAGTCCTTTCTGTATGGCTTCAGCAACATGCAATGTTCCATTACTGCAGTGCTACTGCAACTTTCCTGATCACAGCTCTTTAATCCCTTGCAGGGACACCATGCATCCACAGCCTTGTCAGGTGCTCTTAGGGTGGTATGGATTTTCTGCCCCTCTGAGATTAAGTATGTCCATATGATTTGTTTTTGCCAAAAAGGTGATAGCAGATATAGTGAAGTAGTTGCACAAAATGCTTGTGTGTAGTGGGGCTTGATTTATTTATTTCTCCTTTATTGCCATAAGTATAAATTAGGTCTTAGAAGTGATGCACGTACATACCTACATAAGGATTCAACTCCTGCCTGACTCATGGTTTAATGCAGAATTGGCCATAGAGCCAGCCTAGATCAACCAACCACCAAGTTGTTTTTACATACACAAAAGCTACCTGAAAAGAGATATTCTGTCTTATATGGAAGAAAGACATATAAATAAACAATTAATGGTACTTTAATACATAGGAGATCTCCATAGTAGGAAGCCAATACCACTTTTTTTTTTTTTTTCTGGGTATGTGTTCGTAAGTGTTTTTCAGGGGGAAATGAACACGATGTTCTAGAAGAAGATGACATAAAGCTGTGTCTTGAAAAATAAATAAAAGGAAAGGTAAGAGTTTACAGATGAAGGGAGAATATTACAAGCCCAAACTCAATGTGAGAAAAGGCATAGTGATAAGCTCTAGCATGGAGAAAACTGTTAACAGTTTGTTGTTCCCAGAAGTGCAATGAGTGAGACAGTCCTCTTTACCAAGAGATGTAAACCCTTAAATTTGTAATGGATTCTAATTCCAAGAAATTTCTAGGTTGATAGTAACTAGGATTTGATGTGGACTTTATTGCTATGGTAAATATTTTAAAGTACATGGTCTACCAGAATTAATTTAAGTAAGGCAGTTTCATTGTCTCTGCCTTTACAAACAATGAAACTACATTTCAATCAAAGATTTAAAGTGCACAGCCCAAATAATGCATAGATAGCAATTGTGGACTTGACTTAAAAGAGGAAAATGATTCATTGAAAAAAGTAATGTTATACTGTGTGGCATTTCAAATAAATAATATAGATGGCCCCCACCTTCTTTAATAGTAATTATGCTTCTGAAAACAGTTTGTAAATTAAATTATATTATATACCATCATAAAGATATTCTAATAGAGAATAAATCATAAAGATATTCTAATAGGGAATAAATGTTTGTTTCATAGGTCTAATTCTTGTACAATGCCCTTTTATTTTTTAAAAGAATTATCCATTAATTTTTAAGTTATTACTGTTGTTTTTAATTTGCTATAGGACACGTGCACTCACCAGAGAGAGACAGAGAGAGAGAGAGGGAGAGAAAGGTTAAGTGTAAAAGTAAGCCGCTGGGTCCAGGACTCAAACTACAGTCTGCCATGTGAGTCCAGCACTTTAACCACCACACCACCCGCCGGGCCACGATGTTCTTTCTGGCCCACGATGTTCTTTTTTTATTTTTTTTTTCCTAAGCAACGTTTTGACTTTGTGCAGGGAAATGAGGATTCTTCAAACAGTTCATGGGAAATGTCTATTATGAAAAAAACTATGCATGGATTTCACAAATTTTTGCACCAAAATAAACTTATACTTTAATTCAAGTTGTCCACTTTTTAATCTCCTCATATAATTCATTAGATTCCTATTTTAGGTGAAATAATAGGTTCCTATTTTACTCTCAATTTAGAACTAAAGGAGACTTTTTTCTTTTAAAAAGTTTGCTATAGGGCAGCTGCACTTGTTCAGGAGGGTTGGGGAGAGGGACAGAAAATGAGAAATCACCCCCCTAGGAGGACGACCACACTACAATCTCTCCTCTTCCATTTTCCTCTAAGGACTTTGGGCATGAAGACACACTTGCCTGGAGCATTTTTCAAGCTGCCAGGTAGGTCTAGGAATTGAATGGTGCAGTTGGCCATGTGGGACCCAGCCACCTCCACACCACTTGCTCACCCAACTTTCAAGATCTTTATCCTACTTTGGACCTTAGTTAATTTTCTGGCCTTGCCCTTTAGTAGCAATGAGAGCTTGAGCATGTTTCCAAATCCCTCCAGACCTCAGTGTCTTTATCAGTAAAATGGGAAATAAAATTCTTATTGTTGGGGAACGAGCAGTTAGCGTAATGGCTATGTCGCTGGACAACCATGGAGTCGACCACGGTTCACGTCCTGGACCCGGTGGCTTAAAACTCACGCCGGGCGCGTGTGCATGTGTGCCCAAGATCCTGAGAGGAGAACGGAGGAGAAGGGATTGCGGCATGACCATCCCCCCTGGGGGGTGATTTCTCGCTTTCTGTCTCTATGTCTCTCTCTGTCTGTCTGGCAAACGCACGTGCCCTATAGCGAAAACCTCTCAAAAAATTTTTTTAATTGTTTACAGGGCATTTTTACTTGTAAGGTCTCTTTTAATAAATGCTAGCACTTTGCTATATTTTCATAATAACAGCAACAACTTGCTACTCAGTTTTACAGTTGAGGAAACAAGAGACCAGCAGAAGGCATTTGACTTGAGTAATGATGTGTATTTAATGTAGTTTCAGAGCCAGAAGAAGATTCTGGACACTGACATCCAAGGCTAGTGATTTTCTCTGGGCAGTACTCCTCTCACTGAGTTTTGGAGATGTTTGTGATGAAAGTGTAGAGTGATTCTGCAAACCACTGCAATGGTGACATTGCCTTGAAACATAAAAGATACTGTCTTAGTCCATTTTTTGCTGCAGTAACAGAGGAGCACAGACTGAGTAATTAATACAGAAAGGAAAGTTCCCTCACAGTTTCAGAGTCTGGAAAGGCCAGAAGGCCCTCATGCTGTGTTGTAACGTAGTGGAGAAGCAAACGCGCAAGTGAACATGTGGGGAAAAAAGTCCTAGGGGTTGACTTTCTTTTTTCTTTTTTTAATTTTTTTTTTTTAAGAGATTTTTTGTTATAGGGCACATGTGCTCGCTGGAAAGACAGAGAGACAGAAAGTGAGAAATCACTCCCCCAGGGAGGATGGCCACACAACCATCTCTTCTCTTCCATTCTCCTCTCAGGTTTTGGGCATGAACACACACACACCTGGCGTGAGTTTCAAGCCTCTGGGTCCGGTATTCAAGTTGTGGTCGGCCATGTGAGAGTCCAGTGCCTTAACCACTATGCCATGGGGTGGACTTTCTTTACAAGTGAGGACATTAATCCATTTTTAAGAACTCCACCCTCATGACCTAGTCACTTCCATTGGGCCTCACTACCCAACACTGTTGGATTGGGACTTACATTTTTCAACACACGAATTTGGGGGACACATTCAAATCACAGCAGAAATGACTAAGTGTGAACATCAAAGGGGCGAGCAATTGTCCTCAAATTTGTGTATCATTTAAACATAAACATTTCAGTTTGAATAATTGAGTTCAGATGAAACTTCTCTCTCTGGGAATTCTCTATTTGTGATAAGCAATTTTACTTGTCGTTTCAAAGCTTGTGGTTAAAGTTCACTAAGAGGTAAAAAGTTTTCATATACAAGTATTGGACTACTTTGTAAAGTTAAACAAAAAGGTTGCTATTTAGTTCAGAGAGTATAGCTTATGGCACTTTCAATTTTATCCAAATGACTGCACGCAGCCCTGCTTCAATTTCATTAGAAAGGTAAAATTAGAAAAGCTAAACATTGAATCTTATAAAGAAATATAATTTGATTTAACATCATTAGAAACGGGTGCAAGATAGAGGCAACTATGGAGCTAGCTTAACTGCGTCCGTGCTGAATAAAACATCAGCCCTGAACCTATTTGCCTGCGTGCTCCCAGCTGTACCTGTGTCAGCCCACTTCTACTGGCTAGCTTGGTCATTTCATGGTAGACTATTTTAGGGATACATATGTATCCTATTAACAATTGGACTAATGGGGGGATGTGTGGTAACATGATAGCAAAATTCAGTCAAAAATTCTATTTGAACTTAATTCTGTGGGATATGAAAATAACCCACTAAGGAGTACTCTGATTTATAGTGAAGAATAATTTGCCTGCTGCTCTGGTTTGCAATTAATGAAAAGTCCTCAGGAAATCCCAATTTCTGATTAAAGAGAGTTGATTATGATTAATGTATCCAAATTAACTGCCAAGAAAGAAGCCATCTCATAATGAGCTACCTTGTTCCTCCAATTTAAAATTCCTAAGGCTATTCATATTAGGGTTCTTTTCTCTAATCCTTAACAATGTATATTTGGCTTCTAATTTTTGTTTCTTCAGGTAGTAAAACAATTGCCCATTGTTTTCACATGTAGAAAATATTGAAAATCTTAGGAATTCTCTTTTCTCCTCTCTCGAAGCTTCTGTAAAAATAGTACCCTTGGGGGCCAGCAGGTGGTGAGGTAGTTAAGGAGCTGGACTCCCACATGGTCAACTGCAGTTCAAGTCCCAGCCCTCTAGGCTTGAAAATCTCCCTGGGTGCCTGTACGTGTGTGGTCAAAATCCCAGAAGGAGAATTAGAGAAGAGATTGCGGTATGGCCACGCCCCCCTAGGGGGGTGATTTCTCACTTCCCCTCTCACTGTCTCTCTTCTCTCCAGCAAGTGCACAGGCCCTATAGTAAAAACCTTAAAAAAAAAAAGAAAAAAAAAAGAAAAAAAAAAGAACTACTGGTGTTTTCAGGAAGTTGCCATGTTAAAAACTAGGATATTGACTGACTTTGTACTCAATCTACTCTTTTTCTTTTCTTTCTTTCTTTCTTTTTTTATTTTTATTATTTTTTTTTTTTTAGGGTTTTTGCCATAGAGCATGTTTGCTTACTGGAAAGAGACAGAGAGACAGTGTGAGGGAAAGTGAGAAATCACACCCCTGGGGGAGAAGGCCACGTCACAATTCCTTCTCCATCCTCCTCCCCGAATTTTGGGCACACACGAACAAGCGTCCAGCGCCCAGTGTGATTTTTCAAGTTGCCAGGTCTGGGACTCAAACTGCAGTTAGTCATGTGGTAGTCCAGCACCTTAACCACCATGCCACCTGCTGGCCCCACCCCTGCTCTACTCTTACAAACACAGCCTCACTCCAGAGTGTTTAACTCTTAGCCATTGTGCTGTGCTGCCTCACAAGGCACTTGAGAGAAATGAAAGGCATATTTACAGGCAAATATTAATTTTATTTTTCAATTTGGTTCCCTTAATAAGTAAAATTTGTCAGTTCACATTTTTGTAGCATTACCATTATTTTGCATTTTTCAAGGTATTTGCAAATTTTGTGGAAAATTACAAATATAATATCAAGGTCTGTTAACTGGATGCCATTTTAAGCTGGAAGCCTCCCAAGTACAGTATTTATGGCAGAAAATATCTTCTTTTATTGGAATTGTTATTTTAAAAGCAGCAAGATATTATAATTTGTAAGCTACAGTAAAGTAGGTGTTAGTTAATAGAATTAATATTTACTTCCCCAGGGAACCAGCAGTTAGCGTAATGGCTATGTTGCTGGACTCCCACGTAGTCAACCGTGGTTTGCGTCCCAGACCCGGTGGCTTAAAACTCACGCCGGGCGCATGTGCGTGCGTGCCCAAGATCCCGAGAGGAGAATGGAGAAGGGATTGCGGCGTGACCATCCCCCCTGGGGGGTGATTTCTCACTTTCTGCCTCTATGTCTCTGTCTGTCTGGCGAGCGCATGCGCCCTATAGCAAAAATCTCTCCAAAAAAAAAAAAATTTTACTTCCCCAAATAATTCAGTAAACTGACATAATATATATTTTCTCCCACAAGAGAAAATTTTCATATTGCAGTTAAAATTTCATATTAATATTTGTATAAGTTATACAGAAATATAGTAAAAAATTTGAAAGCACAGATAAACAAAAATTCAATATTACAAAATTATATTATCAAGGCACAATCATTATTAACAATTTGGTATTTTGTCATATGTAATTTCGAATTGAAAAATGCATGTATATATACCTTTTATTCTAAAATAAGATAATGCTATGATATCTCTTTGTAGACTACTTTTGAAAATTTAATAGTATATATTGGTTTTTATAGTTATTAGGAATATATCAATACATTTGTTTTAGTGGTGTAACAAATTTTGTTGTATAAAAGTACCATTATTCAGATCTTTTTGAAAGAATTACTTACTTTAACTTTGTTTATTTATTTATTTAAATTTTACCAGAGAGGGACAGAGTGAGAGAGAGAGAAGGAAAGTGAGAAAGCAGGCTGCTAGATCCAGGACTCAAACTATGGTCAGCCATGTGGGAGTCCAGTGCCCTTAACCACCATGACACCTGCTGGCCCCTCATTATTTAGATGATTCAACTGTTTTTTTTTTTTAATTCTAAGTGAAATAGTAAAGGACATCAATATAGCTAGACCTTTATGTAATTAAGTAATTCTTTCCTTAGGAAATATTTTTGAAGATTGAAATTTGAGGTAAAAAATGTACTTTTAAAATGTTTGTAAAGCAAAATTCCTTGATAAAGGATATACCTGTGTCCTGCCATCTGGTGGGGTAGAAAGATATGATACTTTTCTTCATCTATCGCAGGAGTTGTGTCTGATCTTCTTACCACAAAAGACAACTTAACCAGATAAAGTTTAACACACCTATCTCATCCAAGTTTTATCAATACATGGCACAGAAGCCTTCAGAAATGAAGACCCAAGATCCAGGGAAAACTGTCTATTTTTATACTTATTTTATACTTATTTTATACTTAGGTTCATTGAAGAAAGAGTATAAATCTAATGATGATAGCCTGAGGAGTAAAACCTAGGCAGGTCTGTCTGTTCAGCTTCTTTCTGATTTTTCTGGAAAGCTTTTCTTCTTCCTGGATAGAAGGCAGGACCCTTTCAGAGTGAGGGTCTTCAGGAAAAAAGGAACAGAGAGAGTGACATTTCCAGGTTTTATGGCTTCTTTTGGGGGAGATGGGTTCTTGTTTCTATAACCTACCTTATGGAAGAGAAATGCTGGTCTCTATGACTTGTGGAGAGAAAAAGGGGCAGGGGACAGGAGAAGAGAAGAGGGTCAGAGAGACCAAGCAGCCATTGCAATGGGAATCATACAGCATGCAGGCAATGTGCCCCACCATAGAGGAGTACTGGATAAAGAAAGCCAACCTCAACAGGCATAGCATAGAAGCATCATGTTACTACTCCTGGCAAGCACATCACCATTTCACCACGAGGTGAACCTTAGTAAAGAAATTAACAGTAGTCTACAAATGTGATGCATTTTAAATCTATTGTGTTTATAAGAATGCATATACTAGGGCCAATAGGTGGCATGGTGGTTAAGGGCACTGGACTCCCACATGGCTGACTGCGGTTCGAGTCTATGACCTGGTGCCTTGCTTTCTCTCTCTCTCCCAGTCTCTGGTCAAATAAAAAAAATATAAATAAATAAATAAATAAAGGTAAATAAAACAATTCTTTAAAAAATGCATATACTTACTAGTTTATAACCTATAGAGTTTTTAATTCCAGAACAAGTATCTAGGGATTCCTAAATTATTTTATCTTCATTAATCCTGGCTTCATGAGTGCCTCTGAGTATTCTTATAATACAAATACCGAAGAGGCCTCTACCTGTTACTTGACCTGGATTTTGATGCCCAGAGTGTGCTAACCATTAAGAATCACCGATTAAAGGGAACCAGCAGTTAGCGTAATGGCTATGTCGCTGGGTTCCCACATAGTCGACCGCGGTTCGTGTCCCGGACCCGGTGGCTTAAAACTCACGCCGCAAGCTCACATGCCCTAAAGCAAAAACCTCTCAAAAAAAAAAAGAAAAAAAAAAAGAATCACTGATTAAAGAAAGGTAACTTGATGAAGTATATTCCTGTCTGAGTGAGCTGTGTGTGGCACAAACGCAAAAACCAAGTACCTCAGGAAGAAATGTAAGCAATGTTTCTTATTTATTCAGTTCTTTATTTCCCATATTTTTATGATTTAAAGATATATCATTAAAGTATTTCTAAACTGCTGAAGGCTGTCAGAAACAACTAATATATACCCTGATGACATGACTCAGTCACCCCAGGGGTTTGATATTCTGTCCTCAGAACATCATTATTTCCAAAACTTTAGAAATCAGACTGGTATTGATGAGCACTTCTAGAAAATATGGATAATCATACATAAATAATATTTCACTACTAGAATTGATGAGATGATCCTGAATAATGGATAATTTAAAAGTCTATGTTGTAATATATTCACTGAATCAGTGTTAACCTTTGTTACCAAACAAACTAGAAATGTCTACTGAACATAGCCACTTATATGTCCCTTTTTTCTCTAGTTTTGTGTGGAGAGGGAAAATGTTAATAAATAATATCTGTATCCTCACCAGCAAATCACTGTTACCAGAATTTACTGAGAAGAAAATGTAGGAAAACTTTCTTTGACTTAGCTTCTTCATCTGAAAAAAATGGGTGTTCCAGTCTATTCTATCACTCATAACAGAAAATACCTGAGTTTGGGTAACTCATAGAAATAGAGGTTTGTTCAGCTCAAAATTTAAAGGGCCAAGGTCCAGGGATCACACCTGCAAAGGTTGTCTGGCTGCATTACAACGTGGCAGAGGGCAGGGACACGCATTATGGTGTCCATGTTTCTCTTTTAGTCTCACTCTCCCTCCTTCTAAGTCCACCATAAGCCAACCACGGGGACCCTACCCTGATGACTTTACTAATAATATTTTCCTAAAGATCCCATCTTTCAACATTCAAATTGGATTGAATTTTCACTCTTTTAATCGTGTCACAACCAAATCTCAACACATAAATTTTGGAAGGACACTCAAATCAAAGCAATGGGAAAAAATTATCAGCAATGTTTGTTATTATTTTCATCATTGTCATGGTCAGAATGAGTGTGCATGAATCAGAATGGCTGGGGGAGTTCTAAGGCCCATGAGGTGCTGGTAAAAATGTCCCAGGTATGAAAACGAGAGAAACAAGTGGCAGCAGCTGCAGGTTACAAATGTGTGCAGCTGACTGCATTAATAATAAGTGGAGTAAACAGATGGGTAATGAAAAAGTGCAAGGGGGCCCCACAGGATCCCCGACATAGGCTATAGCATCATCGTGATCTCAGTGCTAACACAGATTGACCCTTGCCATTCAGACTTGGAATATACTTACTTTACTGAAATTTATTGATGATCTCTAAAAATACTAACTAAACTACTTTCCCACTGTAATGGACATATAAAAGTATGCATTTATATAAATTAATATGAAATGTTTACTAGATCATCAGGTCTGTAGTAATCTGACATTGTCTGGAAATTTACTAAGTGAAATAAATCGAATGGGGAACCATCCCAAACAGAAAATAATAAAAGTAAAAGGTAATGAGCTAACTTTGGCTACTAAAATGTTAGATATTTTTTTCCCTCAAAATTATCCAAAAGCTGTGGATGCAAAAGTGTCTGGAGACACTAAAGCACAGAGAGAAATGACCCCTCCTTAAGTGAGGCAGAGAGTGAAAGCAGCTTTCACCTGTGAGCACAGACATCTGTTGAGTTTGAGTACCCAGGCAGTCAGAGGAACATGCTTGACATGGGCTGAGAAATTGCTGGGAGGAGGAAAACCTAGCCAGACTTTTATTGGCTACACATGGGCTGGCATGGTGCATTAGAATCTGGAAGAGTTCCAGACACAGAGCTAATTCCTCCCACCCAGTCATTCTTTCCCACAGGACTCCTGCTAAGCGAGTGGTAGCATTGGGAGTCCAAGGGCCGGATGGAAAGGCAGAGGGAAATCTTAGTCTTACAACGCGTAGACACCAAAGTCCTGCTGGAGACAGGATCTTGAACCCATTTTGAAGACTTCTGAAACCAGAGGTAAACTGAAACTAACTAAAGCAGCAATTCATTCCTAATCCAGCTTTACTCTTGGTGAGATCAAAGAGCTCAGTTCCTCACCCTAGATCTTTGACAGGAAAAAAAAGCAGGGCCTTTCTGGAGAAAAATGCTACTTATTCCAGTTTCTATACTTATATGACTAAATATGAGACATGCCAAAAGGAAGGAATATGAGACACATAATTAAGAAAGAAAAATGAATAAAAATAGACTTAAAGGTGGCCCAGATATTAGAACAGACAAAGACTTTTAAATGATAACTATCTTAAACAATTTAAAGTAAAAGAAATATAACATGTAATCAAAAGATGAAAAAGGACTATTTCCACAACCTAGTGGTTAAGGGAGTAGGATCCCACATGGATGACCATGGCTTGAATCCTGGCCCTGGTGACTTGAGAAATGTATTGGCCATGATGCTCCAAATCCTGACAGGATGGAGAGGTGGAGGAGAAGGCACTGTGGTGTGACCACACCTCATTGGGGGAGACCCCTTCCACTTCTCTCTCTGGGGAACAAACACACCTCTAGTAATTAAAAAAAAATGGAGGACAGTAGCAAAATGAAAATGGAAAGTCTGAAAAAGAACGAAATGGAAAATCTAGAAATGAACTATACTATAATCAAAGAAAATAGGAGTAGCGTCAGGCCTCTCCTGACCCACTAAAAGTCTGCAAAATGGTGATAGAACTTTTTTCTCCTCTACTTCAAATACTTGGATCCAAGCATCACGGTTGGACTATAGCATCCCTTTATATTTGACCTCTTCTTACCTATTTGTATTCTCTTGCATGCTTCTGAAGCCCAACCGTAATTAACTAAGTCGTGAAGAGGTGTGCCCTAGGTCACTTGCTCTGTGGACTGCACAATTCAGGGGAAGGCCTGCTCAATTCAAGGAGTCAACCATCTCAACCTGGCCAACTCCTATTCATATTGTAAGGTGACTTATAAGTAACTTCCTTCAGAATTTGTTTTTTAAACCTTTTAACTCAGAATTAAATATTCTTTAATGTAATTCTTTCCAACCAAAGAACCCAATCAAAGTTCTTAAAATATTGCTTGTATAGTTGCTTTCCCACCTAACTTTTCAAATAAGCTGCTAAACTCTGTGGATACAGGAAAGATGTATCTTTAATCACTGTTGTAGGTGAAAGTTTGTCATAGTATCTGACAGATCTTACAGGATCCAATAAATACTCCCTAAATGAATGCAAGGATGAATCTTATGATCATGTTTGGAGCACCACAATCCATAGGTGAGATCATGTAACAGATATTCCACAGTTTTCAAATAGTTTCATTTGAAATTGATAAATAAAATAATATAGGTTTGTAGACAATTAGAGTTAGGAGTTTAAAAATCAACGAGGGCAATTCCAGGATTTTACAAATGGATAAACTCGGTCACACCTTTCCAAAGTTAATGCATTATCAAGGTTATATAAATAGCTCTTGAGTCCACGTTTTCTGGTTCCTAGTTTAATAATTAGTACCAGGTTGTGCAATTTAAAGTTCTTGGGAAAAAGTAAGACTCACAGTGGCTTATTGCAGCTCTGTACAGATCAGAGATGGCACGAAGTCGTAGGTAGAAGAAAAACATGGAGCAGGAAAAAATGTGAGTATAGCAATTCTTATTTTCGTAAGAGAGCAAAACTTTAAAATCATTTTGCACCTGAATTTTCTGCAGTTTCTTTAGCTGAGAGAATAAAAACAGATAGTTTACCAAATTCAGGGAAGTTTTGCTAATGTATGGCAAGTTAGCGTTACCTATTTTTAAAAAAAAACATTGAATGATTCATGTATCATTTTTCTATGTTTAAAATTGTTACTTAATGTAGTTTTGGTTCAGATATTTTGCTTCATGTGCTACATTTATCCTAAGGAACTGCTAGAGCATCTTCTGGAGAGAATGGAACTTAATGTAAAATTTCCTTATTGTCTAAGTTGGTGCTCTCTAAAATTTTTGATTTGTATCTCTCTCAATGAAAAATATTTGAGCAAACAATATATATATAAATATAGTTATGTATAAATTAGTAGCATGTACCCTAGAAGTCTAAACATGAGATATTTAGTTAAAAATAATTATTTATTTAATTTTATTTATTTGTTATTGTTATTTTTTAATTTGACCAGAGAGAGAGATGGGGATGGGAGAGTGAGAAAGCAAGCCACCAGGTCTGAGACTCGAACCATGATCAGCCATGTGAGAGTCTAGCACCTTAACTACTGCACCATCTGGTGGCCCTGTAAATGTGAGATGTTAATAAAGCTTAATCACTAGCTTCTTTTTCTTTATCCAGGATGAAGCACATGTCTAGGTGTAAGACAGAGAAAGAAAGAGAGATGGGGGGTGTGGGGACACTCTCCACAGGGTCTGGTCACTCTGTGGTCTCCTTCCTCCAGTCCTCCACCTTTGTCCAATCCTGAGCACTGGCATGTGTGCCTGGCATGCTTCAGGCCGACCAAGCCAGGGATTCAAACCACAGTTGCTCTTTGGGTCTGACTTCTTTGGGTCTGACTTCAGAGAGAGAGATTTGAGGCAACCTGTATCACTAATTTTTATTTTTTTTGAGAGAGAGATTTTTGCTATAGGGTGCACACACTCACTGGAGAGACAGAAAGTGTGAAATCACCCCCCAGAGGGGATAGCCATGCTGCAATGCCAATCTCCTCTTGGAATCTTGGGCACACACACATATGCACCTGGCCTGAGTTTTTTAAAGTCATCAGGTTTGGGACTCAAACCGTGGTCAACTATATGGAAGTCCAGAGATGTAACCATTGCACCATCTACTGGTCCCATCACTAACTTTTAATGAAATATTACTAGAAACTCTAACACGTTTTTCACATACCCCCTTGGTCCCTCTTGCATATCTCCGATGTGTGCACACTCCACTTTAGATCCCACAGGCAGGAAAACAACTGAGTTATTTGTAAGTAGTTGCCCTTTCATCACTGAGAATTGAGTTCTTAATTTTTATTCTGAAAAGTACTGTGCTTAGGTTGACATGGAAAATTCCCATGTAATTTTCTGTTTTTATTTCTTTATTGCCTATTGAAATACTTGATAATGTAACTTACCAGATGTTTTTAGAATCAAGGTGGTTTGAGTAAAATCCCATTTTATCATTTTGAGTTGCTTCAAAATAATTTATGATTTTTCTTAAACAGCTATGAACTAATTAGAAATGGAAGAACTTTTATAATGTTCACAGCAATATTTTAGAACATCTAATTGTATTAATACCATTAGGGAGTTGTAGCAACATACAGTCTGGCTTGATAGACACATATTTGTGCTTGGGAGGGGTGGAAGTATCCCAGCATAATGATTTTCAGATCTGTGGTATCCATCAATTAAGAATTCTAAAAAAGATACATAAAAGAATAATTGCTACAACATGTGTTTCAGATTTTAAAGACAATTATCTAGAGACCTCAAACTTTCCTTTCTTATTCAGCACACGCAATAAAAATAATGCTTCATATTGGGTAAGCATTTTCTATTTTTTGAAGTACACGAATATTCATTGCTTTGTTGATGTTTATAACAATCCTATGAGGTAGCCAGAAATGCTCATTTTTTGCACTTGAAAGAATTGATGAGGAGATTAATGGCTTAAAGGTCACACAGTAAATCTAGGTGGAGTACACTAGGACCAGGTCTCTAGTGCTCTGAGTTCACTTATGTTTTTAAAGATTTTTGTTTGGGAGAGCTTTAATAGTTTATATAATTTATTTGCATATTTATGTAAATCAAATTTTCATAATAGTAATTATAAATCCTAAAAAATTCTTAACATGTGAACTACGGTGTGTAATGCAAGTGAAGTATTATTTGTAAGTAGTAATGACAATATTATAAATAAATTGTTGAGAACCCCAGCCGATTCTTCCTTCTGAGGGCCAAAGAGCTGGAAGGAGACACATATTTTCATTCCTTTGAGTTCTCTTATTCTGGACACAACTCAGGTTATATATGTTTGCCTATCAAGTTCTTAAAACTCTCTTACATGAAAACTCCATGCATCTTTGCTCAATAATTGTTTCGCATTTGGTAACAATGCAAGGCCAAATCCAAGGTACAACTTCAGCAAAATTTCTTTGATAAAATGATGACATTACATAAAAAATTAGAGTGTGAAATTGAATCAGAAAGTCTTTATTGAAAACGCAAGATAGTGTTCTAGCTGGCATCCTAACTTGTCTGCCTTTGTAAAGATAAGCGATTTTCTATAATAAAATTATTAATTCACTAACTCAAATATGTGAGGCATCTTTAAAAAGTTCGTGAAAAATGCGTATTATGAAAAACTGTGTATGAATTTCAACGTTTTTGTGTCTAAATTAATAAATATTTTTTAAAAATATATTTTTAGATTAAATTTTATTTATCATCATCATTTTAAAATTTGCTGTAGGATATGTGAATTCGTGCATTCACCAGTGAGACACAGAGAGAGAGAGAGAGGAAGCACACTGCCAGGTCTTGGACTCGAACCACAGCTGGTCATGTGGGAGACCCAGGCCCCAAACACCACACCAAATAAATATATATTTTTTAAAAATATATTTTTAGATTAAATTTTATTTATCATCATCATTTTAAAATTTGCTGTAGGATATGTGAATTCGTGCATTCACCAGTGAGACACAGAGAGAGAGAGAGAGGAAGCACACTGCCAGGTCTTGGACTCGAACCACAGCTGGTCATGTGGGAGACCCAGGCCCCAAACACCACACCACCTGCTAGCCCCTAAATAAACATTTATATGTATATACATATATTTCTTTCTTTCTTTTTTTTTTGGAGAGATTTTTACTATAGGGCTCATGAGCTCGCTAGACAGACAGGGAGAGAGACAGAGAGACAGAAAGCAAGAAATCGCCCTCCAGGGGGGATGGCCACGCTGCAATCCCTTCTCCTCCATTCTCCTCCTGGGATCTTGGGCACACATGCACATGCGCCCGGCGTGAGTGTGAGTTTAAGCCACCGGGTCTGGAACTCGAACTGCGGTCAATTGACTACGTGGGAGTCCAGCGACATAGCCATTATGCAAACTGCTGGTCCCGGTACATATATTTCTTTTGAGAATTTTTTGCCTTAGGGTGTGTGTGCTGGCTGGAGAGACAGAGAGTATGAGAGGGAAAGTGAGAAATCACCCCCCTAGGGGGAATGGCGATGCCATAATCTCTTCTCCTTCATTCTCCTCCTGGGATTTTGGGCACAAATGCACACCTACCCGGAGTAGTTTTTAAGCCACTGGGTCTGGGACTTGAACTGTTGTCAACCATATGGAAGTCCAGCAACATAACCATTACACCATCTGCTGGCCCCACCTAAATAGGCATACTTTAATTCCATATTTTCAACATGTTTTGCAGTATTCTTGTAGTCATAAATGTCTTGTATCACAAAAGAAATTTGTTATTTACTAGTGCATTTAGAGTTGCTTTAAGCTTTAGGACAGCCTTTCACTCTTTAGTAATAACCTGTTATTTCTATATCATCATTCAGAATTTTGCTTGCAATAGATATGCTTTCTTTTATTAGGTGTATGGCATCATTTAAATTCTCCTTTCTTTAATACTTATTATAAGAATGACAATAAGATTCAATTTTTTTTTGGGGGGGGAGAGGTTTTTACTATAGAGCACTTGCGCTTGCCAGAAAGAGACAGACAGAGAGACAGAAAGCAAGGAATCTTCCCCAGGGGGATGGTCACACCATAATAATTTCTTCTCCATTCTCCTCTCAGGATCTTGGGCATGCACATACATGCACCTGGTGTGAGTTTAAGCCACCTGGTCAGGGACTTGAACCACAGTCGACTACATGAGAGTCCAGTGACATAGCCATTACATCAATGGCTGGTCCTAAAGTTCAGTGTTTTAGAATGCGCAAAATAAATGTGTTCCATCAACTCTTCTTTAAAATTTTATTATTTTATTTACATTTAATTGCTTTACATCTTTACAGTGTACAACATGTTTTTCTCCCAGCATGAATTCAGTGTGTATTAGTCAAGTCAAAGATATCCTATAGATTATCATCAGAGACAACTTTTCATTTTTGTGTCTATTAAATTTGTTTGATTCTGTCAACTTTTAATGAGTTTCAACTTATTGCACAGTGATGGCAAGAATGATAACAATATACAACAAATGCTTTTATAATTCATAGAAGAATTGTTTAAGAGAGAATCTTCTAAGAGAATCTTCTGAATTTCAGTAAAATTTTTAAATGTTTCCAGAATTTTCTTAAGTCATAATTGATGAGCACCAATTTCAGGTCAAAGCATAAAAATGAGACTAGGTGAATCATAGATAATAAATATATATATATATATATATATATATATTTTTTTTTTTTTTTTTTTTTTTTTTTGGGACACGTTTTAGCAACATTTTTGGTTTTTTTTAGAGGTTTTTGCTATAGGATACGTGCACTCTCCAGAGAGACAGAGAGACAGAAAGCGAGAAATCACCCCCAGGAAGGATGGCCACGCCGCAATCCCTTCTCCTCCGTTCTCCTCTCGGGATCTTGGGCACACATGCACAAGCGCCTGGTGTGAGTTTAAGCCACCGGGTCCGGGACGCGAACTGCGGTCTACTACGTGGGAGTCCAGTGACATAGCCATTATGCTAATTGCTGGTCCCAACAAATATTTTATATTTTCTTTTAAATAATATTTAAAATAGGCCTAACTATTCATGTGTTGTTTTCTGACCCCACTTTTACAAAGATCCTTTGTATTATCTTTATAAAATACCCATTATATAAAATATCACTCTTTATTCTCTAAGAGAAAAAACTATGAATTGTCCCTGTATTAGGGACTGCTACAAATCCCCACAAGTCTGTGATCCTGTGCAAACCTGGAAACTATTCCTGTTGAATGAAAATGTCCATTCTACTTAATCCCCTGCTGGCAGCATTGGGGGCCAAGACTTTTTGGACTTCCTGGTTATTTGGTTATAAATGTTGGCTTAAATGTTTTCAGATATCATCCTAATAAGCTAAAACCATATGTTAAATTTTACAAGTTTTTTCCTATGTAATACTATGTTATTATATTAAAGTTCTGGAACTCTTTTCTTTTGACAAGAGATCCTGCAATTGTTGAAAACTATGTGTGATATTTTCTTTTAACAAAAACTATTTTTTAAAAACTCATAAACACATTTCCACTATTAAAAATTTAAAAACATTCAGATTTATTGTCTGGATTTTATTGGGAAAATGTGAAAACGACAGTTTTACAGTGTGCTGGTTCATGGGGTAGATAGCACATTCCTGAGTGTTATTACAAACTGGCCACAGCAGAGATCCTAGTACGCAGCAGAATCACTGCATGGTCAGGAAGGGTGACTTTGAGAGGTGGGGACTTCTTCCCTGACGCTTCACCCAGGGGAATTAGTATGTCAGGAAGAACTGAAAGTTCAACACTTATTTCCTTTTGGGGGGTTTAGGTAATATTGGGGAACCTGAGGATGTGAGAGAATTGCAGAAAGACAAAAGGACAGGTCCTCACTATCTTTGAGTTGCTAGCATAGCATGCGTGTCAAGCAAACTATCTGCAAGGGTCCTCCTTATCCCTTGGGTGGCCTACTCACAGGCAAGCCTCAGAGATGGCACAGCTCATTTTGTCTCCCATGAAATGTGGTTAGTTGGTAATAACTAACCTCATGTGCTTGTGATGTAGAGTAAGCATAAATAATATTTGTAGTCTTTGGTAAACCGCATACTGCATGCTGATCTTCCATGAATGCAATGTGCCCTTACTTGGGTTGACCTGTGTCACTGTTTCATTTGTTTTACGGATAAATTGAAAATGTATGTGGAGTGAAGAGAGTAAGGAGGAGGAAATGAGCAGAGTCTTCGATTCTTACTTTCCAGACCCCAACCTGTAGGATGAGAAAAATGTTGGTAATTGTGATCCACTTCCTTTCCTTTTGGTTGAAATCCAGATCTAAAGAACAAGGAATCTAATGAGTTTTGTGGTATTCGTTTAGGGTCAGGGTGACCTTGTCAGATGGCTTATGATGCATTCCATCTGACACCACTTCTTCTGCTTAGCAATCTTTCACCTGCCAAGAAAAGCTCTGCCTCCTTGCCAAAGCAGAACCTTGAGTTTCAAACTAAGAAGATGACAGTTGGTAACTACTACCAAGGCAAGCCATTGCCTGCTTTTTGGAAGCTTGTCAAGAACCTTGATGACTAAGTACTGGTTTACAAATAACTGATACTAGGCATGGGCTGATTTTAGCAGTCAGATCACTGGAAAATTGAAATTACTGTGATGTTCTCCTCAAGCATGATTTTTTTCCTTTACGAGAACAAAATAAGTAAAAAGATATGAGCAAGCTGCATGTGATTAATACTCAGAAAGCAAACAGGTTAATGTGTAAAGTATCCCTACAGGGGTGCTTTCTTTTATAGGACATAAAAATATTTTCTATTGATACTTGGAAAATTTTATTTCTTTAAAAATAGCATGGATTGATGTGGTATTAAATGAGAAAAGAGATAGAAAGTATGCTCCCATCGTGTCAGAAATTTATGGATTGAATTTCACTTATATGTTGAATCTGAAAATGTTGCTCTTGAGATCTTTAAGTAGAACTTTTTACCAATGAAAGGTTATATAGTTGTCTGTCTTAACAATTTATTAGGTTAAAAATGCTATGTGTAAAAGAAATTCAAATAAAGTTTTGTCAAGAAAAAGCAATTGCTACACTTTGTTGTTCCATTTCTCAAAAAGTATTGTTTTACTGTTAGAATAATGTTGACACAAATACTTCTCGTAACCTAAATAAGTCCTCTCTTTTTTTTAAAGAATTATTTTATTTAATTTTATTTATTATTAGTGTTATTTTAAAATTTGCTATAGGGCACATGTATTCACCAGGGAGAGACACAGAAAGAGAGAGAGAAAAAGAGAGAGAGAAAGAGAGTGAATTTGTTTAGCTGCCAGGTCTGGGACTCAAACTGTGGTTGACCGGGTGGGAATACAACACCTTAATCAACATGCCACCATGAGGACTGCTGGCTCCAAGTAAGTCCTCTTTTGGCATTTCTATAACTGTTTTTATTTCCTTTTTTAGTATAGTGATAGGAAATCTGAAGACAGTTTACAAGTTTTATTATTGGTGTCTACCCATCAGACACTTGATCTTACAAGACTGCCATTAAAGTCTCACTTTGTCGTACCTCGTGTCTCCATGTCCGTTCTTTGACATTGGATAGGTGAGGACATTTTTAACAATTTTGGGTCTCATCTGGGATCTCTGTGACTGCAGGACTGGGCTCCCAATAGAAGCTGAGATGCCTTCCATCCTATTTTGGGTGACTTGCTCTGCCTGGGTGCCCAGGCTTCTTGTGGGACAGCAGATACACCTGAGACTATTATTCTGAAGATAGGGGAAGTGACCTGGAGAAAGAAAACAATCACTGTGGCAACCAGGTGACCTCATGAACCAACCAAGGATAAAAAGAAATCAAAGGGAAAAAGAAAGAAGCAAAACAGTTAAGGGACACAAAAATGGAAAATTATCTGTTGATGATAATGTGTAATATAATATCTTTAACTGGACTAATAATATACAGTGTATTTATGCTGAGAAAATTTATTTTTCAAGCTGTGATAATATACAGTGATGATATGTTTTATATATATACATACACACACACACACACACATGTATATATGGGTTGGGGCTTCTTGCTCAGACACTACCTCTTAAATTCACCATCCATCATTTTCATCCTGGTGATCTGGTGCTAATCAAGAACTTTGGCTGAGTCGGGAAGGTCCTACTGAGACTGTTGTTCAAGCTGCTAAAATAGTGTGGACTCACTGTACTAGGGTCAAGTGACTAGTGATCTCACAAACAAAACCTGAAGATCAGTGGGAAGTGTGGGGGCCTCTGTGAGAACCTTTAGGGTAGCTCTAAGAAAAGTTTTATAGGAAATATGAGTTGGATCCAAATTTGGGCTGTAACAGAGATGATTATAAATGGGACAAAAGATAGCTAAAGAGCTACCAAGGGATGCTCAGAAACCCTGTCCAGTTGATGATAAACATAGCAAAGACCTCAGCACTCCAAGCCATCCAATTTGATGCATGTCAGGTTCTCTCCTGTGGCAATTTAAAAAGTCAGAGCCAACAGTCACAGACAGATAAATATCTCTGTCTAAAACTAGGTGCTGGCTGGCTACAGAGAGGCCAGTCCCTGCCCGCACTGAACTGACCACCCAATAAAAGAGATAGACAGTAAACATAAGATGGATCATCCCAAACTAGAGGCCCTTAAAAGTAAAATACTTTATCTAAGGACACCCCACTGGATGCCTGCCAAAACCTAAAATATAACCCCATATTTCTATTAAGGACCCAACCATGCTGGACCAGGAACCTAAGGTGGTACCCTGAGTATATGGACTGAGCAAGGGATCATGTAGGGAGATCACGTTGGGCCATTTGCTTTCAGACAAACCATAAGTACTCCCCAGCCAACCTCTGATTCTATAAAACAATACAGACTTCCCAGCAATGACTCCAAGAGGGTGACAATAACTGAAATAAAAGTCAGACTGGATATTGAGACAGGAGATGGAGATGTAAGTGCCTGGTTAAAATGGGTTAAATGTTATGTACACATGTTAAATAAGAGCAGTTGGTACCCATGTACTACAGGACGGGAATAAGTGCAGGTAGTTCCATTCTCTCTCAGTTAAGATACAGACCCAACAAAAATGTATTGTATGATGGCTCTATACCAAGACAAAGACACATAAAAAAATAAAACTTTATTCCAAATAATACTGCCCCAGATAGAACCATTATTAAAACATTACAAGGGTGTACAGTGTTGACTAAACAAACAGACATTAATAATCCATTTTCTGATTGGTTAAAGGATGGTTTGGGAAACGGGAGAGAGGATGGTATCCTCCGTCCTAACTTCCCTTATAATTGCAGTTGAAGTTTGAACCACAGTCGGGTGCTACATTGTTCCTTGTGTCAGAGACCTGACACAGAAGCTCATAAAAGCCACAATTAATAAGCAAAAGCCCATGACCTATGCCCCAAATAAGCTCATGTTGATAAAAGTTAGCTCAGACTATGATTCAAATAAAGCCAACAAATAAATACTAGAACAATTAAAAAAAAGTGGGGCCAGCAGATGGTGTGGTGGTTAAGGCTCTGGACTCCCATTTGGCTGAAAGCGGTTCAAGTCCTGGACCTGGCAGCTTATTTTTCACCTTCCCGTTCTCTCTCTCTCTCCGTCTCTTTCTGGTCAATTTGAAAAAGTAAATAATAACAAATAAAATTAGATAAAAAATGTCCCACCCCCCCCAATACCAAAATATCAATAAAAGTAAAGTCAATAACTCTTAAAAAAAGAAAAACAGGAGGGAATT
>NW_006207036.1:376042-398296 GCF_000334495.1 Tupaia belangeri chinensis
TAGGGAAATAGCCCAAGTGATTCATTTTCAATAATGTTTTAATGAAAGATGCCTAGCCAGCATACAGATGTGACAACCTTCCCAAATACACATTTCTAAAAAGTCCCTGAGCAAATAAAGCCCAGAAACAACACATTACCCTTGAGAAATGACTTCTCAAGGTGATGACTGGTCACCAGCCCTTTGTTCCTTTTTATTTCCTGGTTCTTCTCCTTCAGGATATTTGGTGGGCCTTTTGGGCAAACCTTTCCACCAGACGAGAGGGAATGAGACAGTAAAGTTTGCCTTAAAAGGAAATAATGCAGGATCGGCAATGCTCAGAAAGATTGTAAACCCCAGAGCACTCAGCTGATGGAAAACTAGGGGGAATTTGTGCATGAGGGAATAAATTGCTGGGGACTGCTTTAGGTGCATCCACCCATCAGGAATCCCATCTTACAAGGTCACCATTAAGGTCTCGCTTTGCCATAAACAACAACTTTATTATTATGGAAAATTTTAGATGTAAATGAAAGTACAGAAAATGAATTGATATCCACCTTCAAAGTTCTCCACTCAAGATCAACCTATTTTCCATGCATAGTCATGTACTTCCTTCTATTAGGTTATTTTGAAGCAATCTCTGTCTATAATATTACTTACTCTAGTTATTTCAGCATATATTTATGAAAAATAAGGAATATTGAAAATGTAACCACAATATAATGATCATATCTAAAATATTTATGAGATTCTTCATATTATCAAATAGCCATCTAGTTTGCAAATTCTCTCCAGTTGTCTTATAATTTTCTAACTGGCTCATTTGAATCAGATTCAGGTAAGATTCACATACTACATTTTCAGAGACTCCCATTATTATGTACGTAAGTCTTTTTCTCTGTCTCTTTCTTTTTCTCTCAAGGGTTTATTTTCAGAAGACTTTGGGCCACTCTGTCCTCTGAAGTTTTCCAGATCCTGAATAATGTTCATTGCATGCCTATTGGGTCACATATGTTCTGTCATCTTGTATACTTTCTGAAAAATTGTAGTTTTATTTAAAGGATTTATGATTCAAATTTGCTTTTCTTCTGAGGTAGTAAGATCTACTTATATCAAAAGGCACATAAATTCTGATCTTTCTGGTTTTTTTTTTTTTTTTTTAGCAACCATTAATGATCATTTGTTAGACTCTATAGATGATGAGTCTTCTTTTTTGAATTTTAATTTACATTTTATCATGGATATCTTTTTTTTTTTTTTGAGAGAGAGATTTTTCACTATAGGGCATGTGTGCTTGCTGGGCAGAGAGAGACAGAAAGAGACAGAAAGTGAGAAAGAAAAGCCCTGGGGGGGATGGCCATGCTGCAACCCCTTCCCCTCCATTCTCCTCTTGGGATCTTGGGCACACATACACACATGCCTGGTGTGAGTTTTAAGCTGCTGGGTCTGGGACTTGAACCACGGTCGACTATGTGGAAGTCCAGCAATGTAACCATTACACTATCTGCTGGTCCACATATATCTTTACAATGTACAACATTGTTATTTTCCAGCATGAATTTTATGCAAATCAGTCAAGACAAAGATATTACTATATACATTATCATCAGCAAATAGCTTTTCAATTTTTTGCCAATTAAACGTACTTCTTAGCTTCCCCTCCCATATTCCCCTTATTCTTACTCTCTCTAGTATCTATCAGTGTTCTCTGTGTTACTATACTTTCTGCTACAGAGCACAGACAAACAGCATTTATTGAGTGGGGATATACAAGGAGTGTCTTCTGATTTTGTTAATTTTTCATCATTTGTAGGTATATATTGAAGGTAGACCTAACAAAATTTCCTATCGTTTGGATACATGGGTTTGGAGACAAAACAAGGAATCAATAATCATGTCAAGGACTGGGCCAGAGCAACTGAAAGGATGGAGTCATGATCAACTAACACAGAGAGGCTGCAGGTTTTTCAGGTTTTGTGTGGATGAAACGGACTCTGGAGCTTCATTTTTGACTTTTTGACTTAGACATATCTGTTAGATATCTGTATTAGTTAGGGTGCAACCAGAGAAGCAGAAATGATATCTGCATTCATGCAGAAAATAGGCAGATTTGAACTGAAAGTTGGGTTTAGTTCCAGCATACAACAATAAAACAAATATCCCAATAAAGTGAGTCATTTATAGTTTTTATTTTCTCAGTGCAGGTAGAAGTTACATTTACGCTATTTTATATTATAATTCACTAAGTATGAAGTTGCATGTGTCTAAAAGTATACATATATTAATTTAAAATATTTCATTGCTTAAAAATGCTAACGATCATCTGAACCTCAGTAATAGTTTTGTAATAGTTTTGCTGATGAAGGGTGATGAAGCCTCTGGTGATGTTGCTAACTGATCATGGTGCTCCTGGTTGTGGCAATTTCTTAAATTAAGACACAATTAAGTTTTATTTTACTTTTCTTTGTTTTTTTTTTAGCTATAGGGCACGTGCACTTGCCAGACAGAAAGAGATGGAGGGACAGAAAGCGAGAAATCCTTCCCCCCCCGGGGGGATGGCCACGCTGCAATCCCTTGTCCTCCATTCTCCTCTCGGGATCTTGGGCATGCACGCACACATGCCCGGTGTGAGTTTTAAGCCACCGCGTCCAGGACCCGAACCACAGTCGACTATGTGGGAGTCCAGCGACATAGCCATTATGCTAACTGCTGGTTCCCGACACAATTAAGTTTTGATCGACTCTTTCTTTCACAAAATATTTTTATGTAAGCATGTGATGCAGTTTGATAACATTTTATCCACAATAGAATGTTTTCAACAGTGGAGAGTCAAAACTTGTGAATTCTGCTATTGTTTTATCAACTAGTTTATATAATACTCTAAATCTTTTGTTTTCATCTTGAGAATGTTCACAGTATCTTCCCAGGATTAGATTCCTTCTCAAGAAACCATTTTCTTTGCGTATCTATTTTCTTTTCCATTCAAGTTTGATCATGAGATTGCAGCAATTTGGTAACAGGCTCCATGTCTAATTCTAGTTGTTTGTTTTCTCCACATCTGCATTTTCTTCCCTCACCAAAGTCTTGAGTCGCTCAAAGGTACCCATGGGAATTGGGATCAATTTTTCACAAACTCCTGCTAATGTTGATATTTTGACTTCCTTCTGTGGATCAAAAATATTCTCAATGACACCTGGAATGGAGAATTTTTCTTCCAGAAGGTTTTAAATTTCCTTGTCCCAATTCATCAGATGAACCACTATTTATGGCAGCTATACCCTTATGAAATACATTTTTTAAAGCAATAAGACTTTTAAGTCGAAATTACTCCTTGATCCATGAACTGCAGAATGGATACTGTATTAGCAGGTTTGAAGAATGTTATATTAGCAGATATAAAAACAACATAAATTTCCTGTACATCTCTGTCATAGCTTGTAGGTAATCTAGTACATTGTCAATGGGCAGTAAAATTTTGTAAAGAACCCCCCCTTTTTTTTTCTGAGCAGTAGGTCTCAACAATGGGCATAAAATATTCAATAAACTATGCTGTAAACAAATGCACTTTTATCCAGCCTTTGTTGTTCCATTTACAAAGCACAGACAGAGCAGAGTAGATTTAGCATAATTCTTAAGGGCTCTAGGATATTTGAATGGTAAAAGAGCATTGACTTTAACTTAAAGTTACCAGCTACCTTAAGCCCTAGCAAGAGAATCAGCTTGTCTTTGCAGCTTTGATTCCAGACATTAACTTTTTCCTTTCTAGTTATGAAAGTCCTAGATAGCATCTTCTTTCACTGTGAGGTTGTTTATCTGCTTTGAAAATCTTGTGTGTTGTAACCACCTTCATCAGTTATCTTACCTAGATCTTCTGGTTCCCTTGCTGTAGCTTTTCCATCAGCACTTGTTGCTTCACCTTGTTGTTATGGAGATGATGTCTTCAACTCTATGAACCAGCCTCTGCTACATTAAAATTTTTCTTTTGTAGCTCTCTCCCCTCTTCCAGTCTTTATTGAATTGAACAAGTAGGCCTTACTCTGCATTAAGTTTAAACTTAAACTTAAGGGAATATTGTGGCTGGTTGGTAGTCTATTCAGAACACTAAAACTTTCTCCATATCTATAATAAGACTGTTCACTTTTTTATTATTTATATATTCCCTTGAGTAGTACTTTTAACTTTATCAAGAACTTTTCCTTTGTATTCACAACTTGGTTAACTTTGATGCAAGCGGGCATTTCTGGCCTACCATGCCTTCCTCACTAAGCTTAATTATTTCTAGCTTTCAATTTAAATTGAGAGATGTGTAACTCTTTCATTCACTCAGTGACTTAGAGGCCATTGTAGGGTTATTGATTGGCCTAATTTTAATTGGCCTAAGAAAATAGGGTGGCCTGGGGGAGGACGAATGTTGGAAACAGATGGTCAGTGGAGAAACAAGAACTCACACATTTACCAATTAAGTATGCTGTGTTATAAGGGCACTGTTTGTGGCTCCCCAAAACAAATACAATAGATGATTGACCAAAGATAACCATAATAGATAGAACACAAATCACCATAGTAGAAATGGGAATGAAAAATTATGAAATATTATAAGAATTATCAACATGTGATACAGAGACACGAAGTGAGCACATGTTGGAAAAATGGCACCAATAGACTTGCTTGATGCATGATTCCACAGTCTTCAATTTGTAAAAACACAGTATCTGTGAGGTGCAACAAAACCAAGTGCATTAAAATGGAGTATGCACACACTCCTAATATAAATATACATACATATTCAAATTCACTTATGGAATCTCTTTATATCTATCTGTCTATACCAAACACACCCAGGGTAGATATATGAAGAAGGGATTTTGTTAGAGGGATTTGACCTTATGCAACTGTAGGAGCTATTTAAATAGTTTAGTTTGTAAGTTGTTTTCTGTGTGTCCTATACTGAACTTGAAGCTCACAGTGCAGTCAGTTAGGGAAAAAAGAAAGGTGCAAAAATGACAGAGAGCCAGAACAACATGTACTAGAATACGTACATAAGCAAGGTCAGCTCATGGTACCTCTGACCTCAATGATTCAGATATTCTGAAGAAATCAGGACTCTTTGTTAGTGAGATAAACATAAACAATTGGTCCTGTGATTTAAAAACTAAAAGATATCCTCAGAGAAATTGGAGCAGTTTCAAGTTTGACCTTTGCCTCACACCAGTGAGGAGGAGTAGGTAAGTGAAAACAGGTAATTATTGCAAAATGGCTTCTTCTTTTTTAAGCTTTTGCAATAGGGTTCTGTGCACTCACTGGAGAGAGACAGACTGAGACAGAGAGAGACAATGTGAGAAATCATCCCTCAAGGGCAATAGCCACATAGCAGTCCCTTCTTTTCCAGTCACTTCTTAGGATTTTGGGTATGTATATACATGTTCCCTGCATGATTTTCAAGCTGCTGGTCCAGTGCTTGAGGTGAGATTCTGTGAGCATGTAAGAGAATCATTTGACCTCTTCAAACAAAGAAAAGAAAAAAAAAGAGAATCATTCACAGCTACACCTGAATTACAAGGAGGCCAAGGGGACATTGTGCAGACATCCAAAACATCCGTAAGATGTACTGTTATCATCTTAATTTATGACTACTAAATCACATGGACTCATTGCCTGTCAAAGTTGGCTAGTAATTGTACTTTTTCTTATAAAATTACTCTCCACACTTTTTGCACTTTCTCTTTTCTGATCTAACTCCAATTCTTTCTCCTCATCTTTAATTTCAGCTGATGAAATTATTTCAATTTGTTTTTTTTTTTAAATTTATAGTTAGTTACGGGGAATATACACTTCTTTCAATTTGGTTTTTTTTTAATTTATAGTTAGTTACGGGGAATATACACTTGCAGAGAGAGGCAGACAGGAGTCTGGGAGAGAGTGAGAAATCACCCCCCAAAGGGGATGCCATACTGCAATCCCTTCTCTACTCTTCTCTTGAGATTTTGAGCACACATGCATATGCACCTGGCATGTTTTTCATGTCACTGAGTCTGGGACTCAAAATGTGGAGTTGGCCATGTGAGATCCAGCACCTTAGCCGTTGTGCTATCTACTGGCCCAGCTTTTTCCTATTTCAGTGAGAAGGTGAACAATCAGAAGAGGACTTTCACAAGACTACCCCAAAAAAAAAACCTGCTGTGATGTCTTTATATTCCACCTTCTCTCCTGCTATGTCTGTGCTGCTGGCTAAGTCCAACCCATCAACTACCTTCCATCTCCTCCTGCCCAGTCAAGGATATTGACTTAACTCTCCACACCCTCAGCTTTATACTTCTCTGATACTAGTTTTCTTTTGACTATCCACTCAGCATACAAACATTCTACTATTTCTCTTGAGTTTATTTTCCCATCTTATTACAATCCATTTTTTTCTCCCTCCTATAGCAAAACTACTTGAAACAGTTGTCTGAATTTCCTGCACTTAATTTCTTCCTAATAGTCTCTCTTCACTCTTCACCTGTCAGGCTTTCACCAGCCTGTCCCAGCAACATCAATCCATCAGTGAATGCTGCTGAATCCATTTTCATTGTTCATTTCTCATTGTCTTGATGTATCTATAGCATCAGATATGTTAATTAATTTCTCTGTTTGCTGTAGTTTAGATGTCCTCCAACCCCAGTTCATGTGCTGGGACTTGGTTGTATTATCAAGGTGTTAAGTTAAAAAGTTAATCCCTTTATTATAGTGGGACCCCTATGATTAAATTCTAGTGTAGTTATAAGGGAAGAAAGGAGATTAGAGCAAGCAGAACCTTATAGACAGTGACTGCTCAAGATCCTGCCCTTTGCCATGTTGTAACTCCACCAGAAGGTGGTACCTGGCCTGTGGACTTCCAATGTCTAAGATGAATAAATCTCTATGTCTTTATGAATTCACACAGTCTCAAATACTTCCATAAGCAATGCAACAGAGGAGTAAAACACCCTTGGAAATGCTTTCCTGACTTGGATTTTAGATGACCACACTCACCTATTCTCTATTGCTGATTCCTTCTTATCTTTCGAAACTTATATTTAGCCCATATCTCTCTTCTAAACTGTAGAATTTTATTCATCTCCACTTGATTAATGATTGATATGCATCTCAAATTTAATATATCCAAAATGGAGCCCCATATTATCCCCCATCAAGCCTCTTTGTCAATGTTTACTACTTCAGTAACTTCTCTTAACTTTTCATATCAGATACCTTGGAGAGTCATCTTTAACTTTCATGTCCTTTCACAACTCAAATTCAATACTTTAGCAAATCCAGTCAACTCTACCTCCACAAATATATCTACAATCCAATAATTTCTTCTCATGCCCATACTACCATGCTTCCCATGCCATCATCATCTCTTTGCTAGATTATTACAATAGTATCTTCATGGTCTCCCTGATTTAGTATTCACAAAAAAGCAATTGAAATTATTCCCCTACATACAAATTAGATACAATTTCTCCATGCTTAGTTTCTCAGTGACTTACCATCTCATCTACAATAAAAGTCAAGATTCATTCACTATGGTTTGACTTTAATCTCTGGCCCGTTTCTCTCTGACTTTCATCTCTTGCCACTCTTCCTTTATCTCTTCCCATAGTGGTATTTCTGCTGTTTCTTGAACACAGTGATGATGCTTATATCTCAAGGCCTTGCACTTGCTTCCCCCATTTACCCAGGCCTGTGATTAAAAGCAAATAAGCAAATTCTTCCTTCAGACCTTTCCTCCAATGTCACCTTTCTGGAAGGCCTTTTCTGACCTTACTATTTGAAAGTCATTGGAAAACAGATGCCTGGATGACCTTGGTAAGCCAGCTTATCTCCTCTTGCTGGCAATTCTTTGGCAAGATACACCAAGAATGAAACATCCTGAGATAAAGAATAAATGACCAGAACAAACTGAGCTGTGTCCTTTTTCACACCATAAAAGCATATGCTTGAGCTCAGTGTGCCAAATGATGCCCAGGGTGTACAACTCAGGGTAGAGTATTTTTGGGTCTCTCCGCTGTGACACAATATAAGGTGCACACAGACAAAATTCCATCTGCCCTGGGCAGCTTCCTGAGGGATTGAATCACCACTAATCTTAAGCTTTAGTTTATCCTTCTGTCTGTCTATGAGTAATTAGGTTGGTTTGCCTGACCTGTGTTGTGAATGTTCTGTCTCATCAGTCTAGACCTAAGAACCTTTGCACTTTTCACTATCTAGTATAGTATATACTTTATTTATTTATATTTCATATTTTTTGGTACCTTATTATGGTGAAAATGTCAGAAAAACAGGGATATTTTCTATTTTTTTCCTACTCCTGCATCCCTGGCACTTAAGCCACATCCTCAAGTAGTAAATAGTCAATAAATATTTGTTAACAAGAGTGTAAATGAGTGCTCACCATGTCAAATACTGTTGAGAGGTAGCAGAAGATGAAGGTTTAGATATTCTTTCTTTTTTGGAGAGGTTTTTGCTATAGGGCACGTGTGCTCACCAGACAGACAGAGACAGAGAGACAGAAAGCGAGAAATCACACCCCAGGGGGGATGACCACGCCGCAATCCCTTCTCCTCCATTCTCCCCTCAGGATCTTGGGCATGCGCACACATGTGCCCGGCATGAGTTTTAAGCCACGAGTCCGGGACTTGAACCACGGCCGGCTACATGGGAGTCCAGCGACATAGTCATTACGCTGACTGCTGGTCCCAAGGCTTAGATATTCTAGAACAGTGGTTATAGGTAATGCTGGCAACATCATGTAGTATGGCATGACTGGAAAAATGCCAACTGGACTGGGTTGAGGAAAGAGATTATGAATGAACAACTCTGTGAGTGAGTGGGAAGAGAGAAATTGTGTTGTAACTGCGGGAGGTATTCATCAAAGAAGACAGACTTTAATAAGGAACATTAGTGTGTCATGGGGAATATTCCCATAGACATGGAAAAGATAATGCAGAAAGAAGAATGAAGTCTACATAGGCAAAAACAGACATAAAGACCAATGTTAGCCTTAGATTGTCCAAGGGAGGCTTCATCAGTTGTAATAAGATAGAGTAAGGTATTTGGTACAGTTGACAAAAAAAAGTTGATACATTTTTGTGGTGGCTAGATGAAATAGTTTATATTTGATTGTGTCATTTTCCTGAGTTTTGAGAAAAATTTATCACAGCTGAAATGAGGGTACTGAACTGGGTGTAACCATTCTTGTGAGAAGAGGTGGGTTATGGAGAAAGGGAAGAAATGCATGAAAAGCAGACTGACATAATAAGATTGTGAGTACCTCTTTCTACTGAGCCAGTTCACAGATAATCTGTTGAGGTCCTATTATTTGCAAAGTGTCTCACTCAAGCGTAGAGAAACAAAAGATTAAAGGCTAAGTATTCATCACAAAACTGTTATCTGAAATTCTGTTGTCTCTACATTTCTGTTAAGCCAGTACTAGGTAGCTATAATTATTTAAGATTCTAAGATGCTGCTTATTTTTTTCAGGTCATCAAAAGAAAAGTGAGCTAAGTTGGTCGAACATGCCTGTCCATTCCTACTGCCTGTTCTCCAACCCCTCAATCCCAGGATAAATAGCAGCCTTTCACTCTGCTTTACTTATGTGTGCAGATCTGGCATCATAAGAAGCTTCAGACTTCTCAAGAAAATGGCAGGTAAATAAAAAAATATAGAAAAATACTTCACCACCAAGTATGTTTGTCTGTATTTTTAGAGAGAGATATTTTGCTATAGGATATATGCGCTTGCCAGAGAGACAGAGAGACAGAAAGTAAGAAATCACTCCCCCTGGGGGGATGGCACACTTGCAGTCTCTTCTCCATTCTCATGTTGGGATCTTAGGCATGCATGCACACACGCCGGCATAAGTTTTAAGCTACCGGGTCTAGGACTCGAACTGTGGTCAACTATGTGGGAGTCCAGTGATGTAACCATTATGCCACTGGTTGGTCCCCACTATCAAGTTTTTTAAAAAACATTTTCTATAATAATTTCACTGAATTTCTCTTATTTTATATGAAAATAAGAGCAATTTCAGACCAAAGCTTCCAGTTATAGACGTCTAGAATATACACACAGATGTGACTCTCATTTTATATAATTTTCTATTGTTTTACAAGTTTGAAAAAAATAGACATATTTATTTATTTAATGAGCAAAAGAGAAAGGGAGAATGAGGGACAGAAAGAGTACGTCCCAATAAGGTCTTGACACTGTGATCTACTCTAGCTTTAGCAGCCCTGGATCATAGGCCTGCCCTGTGTACTTGAAGAGTTATCTGAACCTGAACCCCAAACCTTACTATGGGTCAGTCTCATAAAATATCACATTTTACTTCTGGACCACCCTATATCTGTCCTCATTTACAGATTTTAATGTGTAATTATTGCAATTTAGAATAATTTATAGACTTGACACATAGCTAGATATCAGGAACCAGCTTAATAGGGAAAATTCTAAAAAATGTATTAAAATAGAAAAAGAGAAATACACATGATTCTTTTAAAAATACACATAATTCTAATAAAATATTGTTTATTTATTTATTTTAGCCCACTAGCTTGCAATTAAAGTCAGTATATTTCTCAATTTTATTATTTTTTGCTATGATGTGGAGGGTGAAAAAAATCCCAAACAGGAAGAGGGATACACTGAAGCAGTTGTCCTCGACACTTTTGGTACCAGAGGTCAGTTTCGGGGAAGACAATTTTTCCGTGGACCAGAGATTTGCGGATAGGGGAGGAAGAATGGTTTCAGGATGATTCAAGTGCCTTGGTTTTATTGTGCACTTTATTATTATTACTCTGAAATATATTATGAAATAATCATACAATTCACCAGAATCCAGAATCAATGGGAGCCTTGGGTCTGTTTTTCAACTAGAGGGTCCCATCTGGGAATGATGGGAGACAGTGAAGCCTGAAGTGTGTTGTTATGACCAGTATACTCTGTAATCTCATTTTGGTTACTGTCACTGCAGAAAACCTTGCTTCACAAAGATAGGGTGGTGGAAACGGAAGCAGACTTTTCAGTGCTTCTGTGGCAATCTCTGGATAGTCTGTTTTGACTTTAATCCAGAATGTATGGAGGTTTGAAATTGTCTCAAATATACTTCTAAGGCCACCATCATTTGCAATTTCAAGCAGTTGATTCTCTTCTAAAGATGCAGACTAAGTCAGTTCATCTACTTATTCATGAATAAGTCGCAGATCCATTCCTTCCCATTTGGGGGATCTTTTGTGGTTGGGAAGTAATGCTCAAACTGTTTGGAAAACTGAGATAGTTGATTATGCACCACTTAGGAGAAAAATGGCCCTGGCTCAATCTCTTTGAAAAATCCCCTTATATTTGAAATATGTTAAAAATCCCAGTGTTCACTTGTCACCCCCGTAATTCCAATTTGGATTTGAATGCAGTCACCTTACCTGCCCACTTGAACACTGTTGTCATTATCTCCTCTGGTGACAGATTGAGTTAACTGAGCAGGGTGTCACAAAAGTAAGCAAGTTTTGCAACCCATCTGTGTCACTGAAATGTGCTGTCAGTGGGGACTGCTTTTTCTTTTTTCTTCAATAAATGAAAATTTTATTTATTCATTCATTTGTTCAGTCAGTACATATTTATTCAGGAACCTCTATGCTCTAGGTATTGTCCTAGGCTGTTTAATACAGCCCCATTTCAATAACCTGCCCATAGGATTTTGTACAATGATGGTAACTTTTGTTTGGTATTCAGAATAATGAATTCTCTTTTTAAAAAATTCTTTGTGAAAAAAAAAAGGGTGATTTTTTTTTTTAAGAGAAATTTCTGGAGCAGCTCTCATGTCTCATATCTCAAAAACTCTGGCCAGTGATCTACCTTTGGAAAGTCACCTCACTTCTGTGTGTGCTCTGCATCCATCTCTTCATAGAGCTGCACAAACAGATGTGAGTTAAGGGCATCTATCTACTTTAATGTGATTGATAATTTTAATAACACCCTGCAAAACGTTGTTATATTCAGGTGACATTTTTTGGCTAGCCACCATTTCTCTATGGATGACACAGTGTGTAGACTCACATTGAGAAGTGACCTTTTTGTCTGGTCACGGCAGCCTAATATGTAATCATTCAAAAACTTGAATAGTTCTTCAGCCGTGGTGTTGGCTGACAACAAAAGGGCAGATAACATAAGCATATGAATGCCCGTTGTCAACATTGGTAGAGTTTTCAATGTGGATTGCATACCATGATGACGAATTAATCCTTTCTTAACAATTGTGCCTTAATTTCCTCTGCTGTTTCATCAGTTCATCTAGTTAGGGTGTGAGCCAAAAGAGGAACACCCGCGTTTCCTAAAAGTTTGTGACAAATATCCTTAGTAGCAGTCAGGATCAGCACTTCACCCAATGACTGCAGTAGTATGTAGCCCCAGTTAGGTGCTAATTTATAGGATGCGTAAAGTTAGACTTGTGCTCATGGAAATGTGTGTGTCACATGTGTTTGCTAGGAGGGTATTTGGATTGATGAGGGTCTTTGGTGATTCAATAAAATGTTGGGGGGAAAATGGTATAGAAATAGATAACAGAGACAGTGTGGGAGGAGAACAGGAGGTGGCAGAGGGTAAGAGAGAGGGAACCAAGGATGGGGGAGAAAAAGCAAAACATACAGAAAACAAGAAATGGAAGATCATTTGCTAATAATAACATGTTTGTTGATGTGCTTGATTGAGACAATATACAGTGTACTCTGGATGGAAAATCTCAAAAAAAAAATACTTCTTTGCCATCATAGAAACTTTATGTTGTGATTCAGTGTAATGTAAACAAGATTATGATGATAATAAATAAATAAACCTAAAAAAAAAAAAAGGCTTCTTAGCTTTAGCAGTGTGGTCAGTCACTAAGAATAATGCTCTCAGTGTAGAAACATTTGATGAAGTGGTGGCCTTCAATAATTGCTTCATTCTTTGTGATCTTTTTTTTTTTTCCCCAAAAGAACTACAAAGACTTCTCTTTTAATGCAGAATGCTACTTCCAAGCCACGTTTGGACCTGTAGGCAGGGCATGCTCTGCTCTTCCCTAGAAGTCTCATTATCTAAGTAAAAAATATTTTCATACCCTCTTGGTGCACACGTGGCATCATCATCCTTGACACCAACGTTGATCCTAAGTGCCAGAACACGTGGATCTTGGGTAAATGTGAAGTGCAGCCACGTGTATAATTTATCACAGTCAGCAATGACTAGATTTTTCCTGTTGCTGTTTTGATCTGAATAATGGTTTGTCACCCAAACGTTCATAGATTTGAATTTGGCTTTCCCCAAAATTTCATGTGTTGGGACTTGATTGCATTGTGAAGGTATTAAATAGAGCTTAATTCCTTGTCCCAGGGTGGGGCCTCTGGGTGTAATAATGTCACTAGGACAGGTGTCCTGTGCTTGAGTTCTGGGGGATATGTAAGCAGAAGGAACAAAACACAGAAAGGGAGAGACAGCTGCTCTGCTCAAGATCCTGCTTTGCACCATGTGTAGGCCAGCCTAATGCCTTTAGACTTTCAGGAGCAAAATGTTTGTTTATAAACACACACAGAGATTATATATATATATGTGTGTGTGTGTGTGTGTATATGTGTGTGTGTGTGTGTGTGTGTGCGTGTGTTTATCTTCCCCCCACTCCCCACCGTGGTGGGCTTCCTTCTATTTCTTTTGGCTGTGATAGTAGTCTTGTCTACTGTAGGCTGGTAGCTTTTGTTTGACATATCTCTGTTGCATGGATACTTTTCATTCTGAAATTCAAACTGAGAGACAGAAAAACATAAGCACCCTCAACAGGGTCTCAAACTGATACCTCCTAGCCTTCTTAGTTAGGATCATGAGCAAGTACAGTTCAACTGGGAACTGAACCTGCAGTCTTACACAGGGAGCAAGCTTCACTTGAGCAGTGCATTATCACTGAACAACTGAGCCAGCCCAGCTTATTAATTTTTTAAGAAAAAAACATTTATATAACTATATATTGGGAAGATACAGGAAACACACTTAAATATTTGTATTTGTAGAAAAATTTCTGGGTGTTAGATAATTTTTATTTCTGGGTATTAGATAATTTTTATTTCCTACTTTTTATTTATGTTCTTAAAAATGGGTGTTTTCAATATAAAATAAGTATAAAAATAATAAGAATTGGTGAAAACTTGGATACATTAATGTAAAAAAACTACAAAACTGCAAAATTTTACTTACGAACTTCGAAGGGTGATAAACAATAGAGCACAAAGCACGCACAGTTTGCACATAACATTTATCACTCAGATTTTGATCTTTTACACATGCTGTTATTGGATTGTTGATTTTTATTCTCAGTTGATATTGGTTTGGATAACACTAATCAAAATATTTGAAAGCATGCTATTGGAATCCTTCCAAATCAGAGTTTAAACTGTCAACATCCTATGATATCAGAAGGGATTTATGGCCATTTTCTTTCTTGGAAGTTGATAATCTAGATTATTTTCTTAAAAAATAGAATAAAAAAGACTATAAAAATACTTCTAGTTTATTGCCATTTGGTTAGACTTATATTTAGTGGATAAAGAAGTATTTCTCTGACGCATCAGCAGTTGAAAACAGGAACTTTGTCTTACATACACTGTGTCACAAGTCTTAAATGAATCTTGCCTTTGGAATATGAATATGACTCTACTAAGAGTTCTCTAAAGCTATTTTTAGGCTATTTTAACTTGTTTTAAAAAGTATGTAGATTCAAAAGAACAACGAATTTCATTTTTCAACTGCCCTGGTGATAGTATGGTATCCTCAAAATTAATTCAAAAATTGGTTTCATTTAATCTACATAATTTGATTTTTTTTAAGACTTGACTACACCTAATAGCTAATTAAGTAAAATATTTGGATGGAATTGTAAGGACTTTGCAAATAATTCTATTATTCCCTTAAATACTAAATCAAAAGTTTTAAGTTAGTTAAATGTAGCAAATTTATAATAAATTGAGTGTACATATGATGTTGTTTCACTGCCTTGACAGGAGGAAAAGGCAGAAAACTGACACTAACTCATCATTACAGACTGTACTCTTGTTGGGCGTTAGTGAGGGGCAGATGGCCTACCATGCACAATAGTTAGTGGGGTAGCAATATGTTTTATTTTATTCCAGGGGTTCTACATTTTTAAAAAAAGTTACTTATTTAATTTTATTTATTTATTATTATTTTTTAGTTTGAACAGAGCGAGACAGAAGAAGGTGAGGAAGCAACCTAACAGGTCCAGAACTCAAATGGCAGTCAGCCATGTGGGAGTCCAGCACCTTAACCACCACACTACCTGCCAGCCCCAAGCGGTTCTAATTTTTAAGGCAAGTTAAGCATCTCCATTTCAATTAGTAATAATCTTAGAGAAGTAATTTCTAAAATGTCTTTATTTAGAAATCGGTGTTCTCTTAATCTCTAACTCCTTTTGTCTTATAAAGGTCAGATAAATTCGTGAAGTGATGAGGGAAATTTTTTGCTATTTATTGTGGTTTCCTTTAAACCTCAGAATGATTTCCTCAAAGAATAGCTTGTGTGGATGTCTAGTTTATTGCCTGGACTGCTATAGCTAGAGCACTGGGATAGGAAAGGGGTCCAGATTGCTGTCCAACAGGTGATTTTTGTATCTAGTTCTCTTTGTCTGCTTCTGAGGCAGCTTTGGAGATCTCTGGAGAACCTGGATTGAACCACTGAAGTGTAGAGCAGCACAGCTTTGCTTTCAGAAGTAAATCCATATATCATCTTGCCCACCACCACCACCTTTAAAAAGAGTTCTACTAGGGACCAGCAGATGGCGTAGTGGTTACATTGCTGGATTCTTACATGACCCATCCCTGTTCAAGTCGCAGACCCTGTGGCTTGAAACTCATGCCAAGCGCATGTGCATGTGTGCCCAAGATTCCAGGAGAATGGAGCAGAAGAGGTTGCAGCATAGCCATCCCTCCTGGGGGCTGATTTCTCACTTTCCTTCTCACTGTCTCTTTCTCTCTCTCTCTCTCTCTTTCCAGTGAGCATACACACCCTAAGGCAAAAACCTAAAAAAAAAAAAAAAAAGTTCTACTCATTGCAAACTTATAAACTGTGGTCAGTTTTCAGGAGTTTACAATTTCTATTAAGAAAACATTAGGGTTTCAACATTTCCATTAAAATGATCATGATATCACATTTTCATAGGAAACATCTGTTGGAGTTAAATTTAACATGGTATTACCTATAATTAAGGTTGCAAAAGATTTATTCAGGCCTTTACACTCAAGGATAAGCATTCCACATCAGTCAATCTCTATTTTAGTATGAGAGTGTACAATCTGTGGCCAGGTAACTTGGAACCAAAAGGTCATGGAATCCAGGTAACATGAGGAACAGAAGACATAAATTTTTTATGTATGGAAAGAGGTAGATTATCCAGAGTCTTAATTCCTGGCAGAACAAAGAAAGCTTTGAGACTTACATGATGCAGTTATTACAAGAAGCAGTGAACATTTAGAATTAAGCTGTTCTTAGGAAAAGACAGCAAAAATATAATTGAATTTCTCCAAGGTTTTGATCTTAATTCAACACAGCTCTGTATCAATTATATTATGCTCGAAATAGTCAGCTAGTAGGTGCGTAAGGCCTCATATAATTCGTGGGGCCCATATTAAATGAAAATGTAAGTTTTCTTGTGCAAAAAACAGGAAAAAAGTCCTGCTAGAGGTACTACAATATAAATCTTTTTCCTTCCTTTTATGTTTCTCTCTGGCTAATCATGGAATCTTTATTTTCTACTTAATGTCATTCTAAGTAAAAAAAAAACAACACAGTTTCTTTGAGAGGTTTTTGCTATTGGGCACGTGTATTCACCAGAAAGACAAAGAGAAATCACCCACGGGGGGATGGCCATGCCACAATTCCTTCTCCTCCATTTTCCTCTCAGGATCTTGGGCATGCACACATATGTGCCCGGCATGAGTTTAAGTCACTGGATCTGGGACTTGAAATGTGGTCCACTACATGAGAGTCCAGTGACATAGCCATTATGCCAACTGCTGGTCCCAGAAAAATTACAATTTTAAGCAATTAAAATTTTCTGTTTATTTTTATCTCATGCAATGCCAATTTTCATACAAATTTAGAACATTTCATTCTTATGTGGAATCACCAAAATTACAAAATTCATATATTGATGCTCATACATGCATACATATCTGTTCTACTAGAATAGTGGAATTAATGCCCAAATCTTACTCGTCTATCTATTGCTTTTGGATACGCACACATCCCACCCCTGCTCTCTCCGTTCAGCTTACTGATAAGTAGGGACTAGAAGAAAAAGAATTATAGGTTGCCCTGTCTTTCCTTCTCATTATTTTCAGTATAAGTGGCCAGTTAATATGAGGAAGTAATGTAAGAAAGGACATTAAATGGCTCCTTTGTCAGATCTCATTCTGAGAACTCTATTGCCTTCTCTCTGTGTTTGAAACAAGTTCTAGTCCTAAGGGAAAACATGGCAGTCTGGGCTGTCAACATCCCCACTTAGTCATAAAGGTTAAATGCTTGCCTTGTACTCTGAGTCGTGCTGAACTCCCGTACACCAAGAATCCACCAGAATTATCATCTCAGAGGTATCTTGCAAAGGACAAAGACATATAATTAATACAAAGAAGTGGTGAAATATTTTAGAAAAATGGATTAAAGTACAAGTTCACTTTGGTGCAAGGAAATTTTAAAATCTATGCACGATTTTTTTCATAATACACATTTCCCATTGAAATTTTGAATAACCCCTCTCATGATTACCTAAATTGTTGTTATCATTTTTTATTCTTGCTCGTTCATAGAATTTTCCTACTATTCAGGTTATTTTCACCATGGTTTTCTCTATGCCTTCTGCTTTCCACTGCTCAACTCTATGTTTTTGTTCACCATGTCTAGTATTTCTCATTCTAGGTGACTTACTGATCAGAGAGGAGAACAATGGGAGAAGACACTTGGGACATGGTACCCAGAGCTTGTCCCAAGATACCACCATCCTTCAGTTCTCCTGTTCTTTTCTCTTTTGAGAATCTTGCCAAATAGTCATATTTATTTTTTTCCACCCTGTTTAAAGATCCTCCATCACCTAAAGATCATGATGGTGCTCTAGAAATGTGGCTATCATGGTTGTGAGCAAAATTGTGTTCTCTCAAGATTTTATATTTGAACGTTTTTGGATTACCTCATAGCAGACTGAATAATGGCCCCCTCAAACATAGACATGTGCTAATCTTTGGAACCTGCTGGAAGGTAGATTCACTATACACTGATCATCACTTTAGTCCATTGCATTTTGGGTTGCAGTTTCTACTGCATGCATGAGTCTAGTGAGATGGAAGATATACACAAAAATTTCCATAATGCAACATTAATACTCACAGAAAGGCAGCAGGGGAAAGTAGAAGTCTGTCACTCATGGTTATTCGAGGCTCAAGAAAGCTGTATAAGACAAATGGAATCTTATCTGTGTGTGTCCCACACCACACTGCAGCGGAGGAGTCCCGAGAAACATCACATATACTTCAGGAGATGTGACTCCCTGGACTGCAGCATTGTGGGACATCCTGTTCGAGAAGAGACAGGAGCAGAGCCCAGGCTATTCTGGACATCCTCTCAGGATGTTGCATTGCCAGCACAGTCTAAAATTAATTTTGACAATGAGTGGGTTGGTTTCAGCCCATCTGGAAAACTATCCAGCACCTGTGAATTTGTTACTTTATGTGGTAAAAAGGACTTTGCAAATGTGATTAAGTCTAGGATTTTGACATTGGAAGATTATTCTGGATTACCTGATGGGCCCAATATAACTGCAATAGTCCTTATAAAAAAAGACAGAAAGATTAGAACAAGGGAGAGAGAAGATACAAGATGAAAGCAGAGGTCTCAGAAGAGAAATGTCAACTATGAAAAAACTATTCATAGATTTCAAAATTTGCTTGCATCAAGATGAACTTGTACTTTAATCCACTTCCTCAAATATTTTAGTCTCCTGGTATTCATTATATATCCTTGCCATTTGTAAGATGTTTCTGAGCAGAGAATTCTGGTGTGTCCCTGATGTATGGGATATCAGCATGACTCAAGGAGTATACTGCTAAATTCGAAGATGAGGAAGGCGCCATGAGCCAGAATACAAGGGATCCTTAGAAGCTAACATGGGCTTATAAATGGAGATCACGGGGCTTCTCAGCCTCTGTAATTGCATAAGCCAAATCCTTATAATATATCCAGTTTTATTATATGTGTATATCCTATTGGCTCTGTTTATCTGAAGAACACTGATGAGTGTAGACGTTATTAAAAAAATCAAGATGATAAAAATAAAGAAAGTACAAAACAGAATATTTTGACAGTTCTTGAGATGAGTGGTTCTTTATAAACATTAAAATAAAGTAAAAATGTAAAGAAACATGTTAAAGTTTTTACTCAAAAAAATTTTTAAAGGAAGTTGGAGTCTTCTTAATTCACATTTGTACACTTTTCTACATTTTTTTTAAAAAGGAATTATTCAGAGGAAACTAATTTTTAATTTTGATAAAAGATAAATTAGAAGGTGCTTATTACTTAGAAGTATCTGGATTGCAAGAATTTGAGGTGAAAGGAGTCATTCTTTGTCATGGTTTTGGCAACCTCTGAGTCAAAGCGGAAAATGAATCATGAAATATACTAAACATTTAGGCCAAATAAAATGTGTAGGTAGGAGAGGGACATCTAAGATGCTGGTGAAGAACTGGGGTTTCTGTGGGTTTCAGGGCAGGCTAAGAAGTAGAGTGGAGAGACAGACTATGATGACAGAAAAATGGAGAAACTTGAGCCTGAGAAGACAAAGGCAATAAATTCCCCAGAAGAGACCTGATGGCAGGATAAGGGAAACTAAAATCTGGATTGAGGAAGTTAAGTTCAGAGAGCTAGTCAGATACAAAGAATAAATGTTTTCTGTAAAGAGTTGGAGTAGGTTTGCCAAATAAATGCCACCTAAATTGTGAAGAGTGAGCAATTGTCATCATTTTCACAATGGACGCTAAAAACAACATTGAGAATGCTTTAAAAGGACTAAGAGCTATAACGATATATGTATTTCATTTACTATTTGTTAATATCAGTGGCATAATCATCCTAAGAAAGTAATAATATATTTTTTCTTCTTTTATTTGTTTATTTACTATACAACAATATAGTATATAAAATGAGATTTTCCATCCAGAATACATTGTATATTGGCTCAATCAAAGATATTACCATCCATGTTATCAACAACAAATATTTTTTTCTTTTTTTTAAAAAGAATTATTTAATTTTATTTATTACTTTTTTTCTCTTTTCTTTTCTTTTTAAAATTTGACCAGAAAGAGACAGACAGAGAGAGAAAGGAAAAGTGAAAAAGCAAGCCATCAGGTCTGAGACTTGAACCTTGGTCAACCATATGGGAGTCCAGCACCTTAACCACCACACCACCTGCCAGCCCCACAACAAATAATTTTCTATTTCTTGTTTCTTATGTATTTCGCTCACCCCTGATTCCCTACCTCTCACCCTCTGCCAGTTCTCTCCCTTCTCCTGCTCTGTCTCTAGTTGTTTTCCATGCCAAAAAAGTAATGATATTTGTAAAGCCTAATCTATAGCACAAATCCCATATTTACACATTCAGTAGTATTTTTGTTCAATATGGTGAACTGTTTTCTAATATTTCATTGTAGTATTATATTTTTCTTCCACTTACTATCTCTTTTTTCTTTTTTTATATAGGTCTGTTTATTAAATAAAAACTACTTCATGACAATTTAATTCAATATTTGTTAGTGATTAGTGTTGAAAAAATTATTTCCCTCTACATACAAAAAATAAAGATTTGAACACTATGAAAACAACCAAGACAAGTGCTATGAAGAATTGATCCTTTATAGACTGACATTCAGGGCATTCCCTTTTGAAAAAGCAATGCAATACACTGTAGAGTTATATGTAATCCAATGTAATGTAAAGAAGATTATGATAATAATAAAGATGAATAAATAATAAAAAAAGAATTGATCCTTCAAAAGAAATAAAGAGGTAATTCAAGGGCGATGTGAGGCTTTGTCTGCTGTCAGGGACAAATCAACAAGAGCAAAATTCTGGGGCCACACAGATGACTTTAACTCACAGATGCAGACCCGAGGGCCAGTTGGAGCTGGGTAATGCTCATCCAGGCATCCTGGTCAGTTTGAGAAGCCAGGAAAGGAGTCTGAACCCCAACAGGGAGAAAGCAAAGTTGCCAAATGGTCACCACCTCAGCATGCCCCCACAGCTGGTTTTCTTTTTTCTCTTTGTAATTTTTAAATGATTATTCATACATTACATCGCTATATATCATTTAGATTGTGAAGAGGTTTTTCCCACCATGTTTTACACCTCAGTCCAGCCCAGTTGAAACTATTATACACATCTGCCTCAACAGATAATAAACCGTGTCTTTGTCCCACAAATGTCTTACCTCTCCATTCCCCGCCCCCCAAATTCCTTTTCCTATGCTCTTCCCCGCCCACACTCTTTTTCCACTTTGCCTCTAGTGTCCATTACAATTTTTAATACTTTTATGTTCTCCAGTCTTTCAGTGTCTACCACAGGGTGCGGACTGTTGGCATATGTTAAGGGGAGACAATATTTCTCTTTCATAGCCTGACTTACTTCACTCAGCAATATATCTTCCATATTCGTCCACTTTCTATCAAATTCAGAAACAGCCTTTGAAAAACCAGAGTACAATAGTTATACAATTAACACTGTCCCCTGAAAAGTGCTACTAGGTGAAGTGCCAATGGGTAATCACATAGGAAGGTTACTACTAAGCCTCTGAATTGACCGCCTTCATTTTCAAATACATATTCTTGGGCTAGCAGGTGGTGTAGTGGTTAAGGTGCTCAACTCCCACATGGTTGACTGTGGTTTGAATACCAAACCTGGTGGCTTGAAACTCGTGCTGGGAAATAAATTATAAGGTACATCCATATTCACATAATTTGAAAAAAGAAACTTCTTTCTCTCTCTGTCTGTAGTGCCTATGTTTTTAGTCATTTTCCTTCGTGATCATCTACTAAGTCTGTCCTTGACCTCTTTGTGCTTACTGATCTCCATTCCTAGTCACTGGTTTTTGGAAAGCTTTCCAGGTGGCAGAGCTGGAGGATGTTCCCAAGATGACAGGCCAGAGAACACCCATGGGTCCAGCCCAAACAGTAA
>NW_006207036.1:398327-412324 GCF_000334495.1 Tupaia belangeri chinensis
AGCCAGACACAGGCTTTTCATCATTTTAGACCCAAGCAAGGGGAAATTTGAGTCCTGTGTTCCTTTTGTTGTTTGTTTGTTTTTAGTACAAACCACTGTCCTCCTATGGTCTGAAAGTGGGCAGTGACTCTCCAAGCCAAGCCAGTGGTTAAAATGTACCAAATACAATTATACTGACTTCTCGTTATTTCACAAAATACACCCAAAGGGCATACAAGTGCTATTTTCAGGTGTGAGAAATGGCAAAGAGAATTTTTCTAGATCTAATAGATATTGAAAGTATTTTCTTTCAGAGTTTCTCAAGGAAAAAAAAATAATGGAAGTCGAGTATTTCAATGACTTCTATAGCCAGGCAGTTCTGAGGAAAGAGGCAGGAAATAGGGTAGCAGTATTGGAGTCATCTTGCTTGAGATGGCACCCACACCAGAGTTGAAATCACCTGCCCACCTGGATGAATTTGGATGCTGGGAGCCCTCCCATGGCCTTAAGGAATGCTGTCCCAATGTTCAGCTCTTGTTCTCATGCTGACCCTGAAACACAAGGCCTCACTTTTTTAAAGACAAGGCAGAAATGTGGTATTATCTTTATCTTTTCTCTTTATTTTTTAAAAGTATATACAAAGTTTTGGGGACCAGTAGGTGGCGTGGTGGTTAAGGCGCTGGACACTTCCACATGTCTGACCAGTGTTTGAGTCTCGAATCTGGTGGCTTGCTTTCTCACTTCTTCTCTCTCTCAGTCTCATCCTCTGTCTCTCTCTCTGGTTAAATTAAAAAATAAATGAATGAATAAATAAAAATAAAATAAATAATTTTAAGAAGTATATACAAAGGTTAAAGGAAAAATGACCAAAACCTTAAAACCAGCATTGTTGAAATAAGTATTGAAAGGACACAGTCCTTTATGATCTTGTCTAGTGTTGACAGTCTAATAGGCGACAGAGGCTGGTGTGCTGGGCGGGCCCCTGCATGGATCTCCCCAGGTCACCAAATTGATGGTCAGCCAGCTGGTTCTGGAAGTGGGTGCTGACAAATAAGAGAGACCTGGGGATGCAAAGAGCCCTGGATTCCACAACTTCACTAGGAACTGGAAAGGCACCTGGAGACGTCATAAGCTAATGGGCATTCCTGGAATTGGAAGAAACTTCATTTTGCTCGGGAGACTCAATCAGAAGCCCTAAGCTTGGAGGTTTCCCTGTCTGCTTTGAGAAAATGACAGTCAGGCAGTGGCACAGTGACCTCATGACTGCTCTGTTTTGAACATAGAGGGCATAACAAGAGCCATCTAAGTCATCACTGCCTTTCAGAATCACCATGTTGGCCATGTCAGTACTATTTTTGTTCAATATCCTGAACTGTTTTCTAACTTTTCATTGTGCTATATTATTTTTCTCCCATTTACTATTTCTTAAATAGCACTTAATGTCCTTCTGCACTCCAATTGGTACTACTGCTTTGTCAGCAAAACCATTTAAGTAGTTATTTTTTTTTGATTATGCAGTCTTGTCATGAATATATTTTAAATTGATTAGTTTTAATGAGATCGACACTACCCCCTATATTACATGGCCTGTACGATTTACATTAGTTGAAACACAATTCTATGATTTAATAAAGGATTCAATGAAGGAAGTCTGAATTGAATTTGTTTATGCATCTACAGTAGAGAAGAGTATAAATGAGTCTTACAAAAATTAACAACCTTTTTCTGTTGATGGCTCACCATCCCTGTCAACCTCTCATAAAACTCAATTTTTATATCATAGGGATCTTTATCTTCTGAGGTTGACTTTCATTACATTTTATGTGATTGCCTATTTACAACCACTTTCAAAAATTATCCTCCATTAAAGGTGGAAAGTCAGTCTTATTAACTTCTTTTATGCATGTAATGAAATTGAAACTTGGTGAGGTTAACTGGTAAGAACAAGAATACACACAAAAGTTATAAATAGTTGTGTGCTTAGAGTTAAAAGTGCAAAATAGGTTTATTCCACAGAACTACATTTAAAAGAGACTGAGCATATAAATGTAAGTATAGTTTTTTCTAATTCTGCTAAACGAAGATGCTTAATAAGAGGTCAGATTGAGATTAAGCAACAGGCAAATAATTGTATTGGCATAATTTTTTCAGTTCAATGGGGAATAAATTCTATTTTTTTTCTTTTAAACCATGAGAATTTACCCCCTGAGGGGGGATGACCACTCCACAATCCCTTTCCATTCTCCTCCTGGGGTTTTGAACACACATGCACATGTGCTTAGTGTGATTTTGAAGTTGCCAGATCTGGGACTTGAACCAGGGTTGGTCATGTGTGAGTCCAGCACCTCAACCCCCATGCCACCCGCTGACCTTAATTTTAATTCTTACTATCAAATAGTTTTTATTTGGAATTTTCCTACCTTTAAAAAATGTAATAATTGAGACAGCATATTCTGTAAAGAATTGAAACAGCTAATTAAAACAATATAAGCAATGTTCTAAATTTCTTATTCAGAGTTTTCCATTAACATCCCAAAATAAACCTGAATAAAAGATTTTTATTGTTAGACTGTTTCTCATACTTGGAAGTCTTTAAATCCCACATGTAAGCTTCAAAATGTTTTTTAGTCTTATTTTTGCTTTCAAGTTATTTCATATTTGTAAATCTGAATCGCAAAGACATTGATAGAACTATTATGGTCCATTCACGGTGCAGGGTAAATTGTGTCTCTTACAAAATTTGCATGTTGAAGTCCCAACCTCTAGTATCTTGGAATGTAACTATTTGCAGATAAAGCCTTCAAACAGATCTTTGAGGTTAAATGAGGTGACATGAGTAGGCCCCAAACCAGTATGACTGGTGTTTTTAGAAGAAGAGAAAGACGTAAAAGGCATGGACATACACAAAGGAAAGAACCTGTCGGGGCATAGCAAGAAGATAGTCAAGAGACATGCCTGACTGTCTAGTCAACAGTGTGGCCTCAATGTACACCCTCTAGAACTGTGAGGAAAAAAAACATTTAAAAAAGTCTTAAAAAATCTAGTCAACCCATACAGTCTGTGTTAATTTATGTCAGCCTTAGCAGAGTAATACATTTGCTAACAGGTGATGACATCCAGATTATTCTATAGAAAAAAACCATTAAATTCTGTAAATGGATTGGTGCCTTACTATGTCACTGCTTTAAGTTCTGGAGTCATTGGTATAGGGATCTCCAGAATTGTTTTCTGCCTTTCCAGGTGGAAGTATGAGGTAGGTAACTAGCTCCCTGACTTGGTGATACTCTTTTTTTTGGGAAAGGTTTTTGCTGTAGAGTGTGTGCACTTGCCAGAAAGACAGAGAGACAGAGACAGAGAGACAGAACGCAAGAAATCACCCCTCGGAGGGGATGGCCACACAGCAATCCCTTCTCCTCCATTCTCTTCTTGGGATATTGGGTACGCACGCACACGTGCCTGGTGTGAGTTTAAGCCGCCCGGTTCAGACTTGAACCATGGCCGACTACATGGGAGTCCAACAACATAGCCATTATGCCAACTTCTGGTCCCATCAATATACTTTTATGCATAAAGTTTTATTTCATGAAACCACTGAGATTGGGAAGGGGGCTGTTAGCTACCACAGTGACATGTAAGTTATCTTTGCTAATACAGCTGTGAATTAATTTTGTTAAAGGCAACCAGATCCCACTCTGCTGACCATTTGGAGTCCTAGACCCAGTGGCTTGAGAAACATATAGGTCACTTACATGTTCTTGACAAAAGTCCTAAAAAGAGGAAGAGATGGAGGAAGAGAAACTGTGGTATGACCATTTCCCATAGTGGGGGGCGGGGGGAGTTGCTTTCTTTTCTCTCCCTCTTACTATCTCTCTGTCTTTCTCTGGCAGGCACACAGGCTCTCTAGAAAAGAAAAAGAAAACAAAAGTTAAAAAAAAAAAGAAAAACAATGAGGAATGGGCTTAAGGATTCATGACCAGCATCAACGTTCCAATAGTTTGTTTATACAAATTATTGCTGAAACCACAGATAATTTGATCCTTCCTATTTATCTCTATGGAACAAGGTTAAAATATTTTATCCATATCAAGGGAAGGATATTCAGGCGATTAAAAATCTAGAGCAGGCAAATGTGACTCTTCACTGTTTATAGAACAAGTTTGGCAAGAGTCCTAAACATCACCATTTATAAAATCATAAAAACCCTCTATTCAATATGAAACAAAGCCAAAGTTCATTTGCACAGTTTTGCTGCTGTAATTGAAACCACTTAGGGCTGTTTATTGTTTTAAGACTAGGAACAATAAAGATAGCATAAACAAGAAACTGACCCAGTGTGACGTTATCTAATGAATCAAAGAAAAACAACGAAGTTTTTACATACACAGTTGAGCTCACTCACTCCCTGGCTGTGATTATCTTGCCAGCATGAAGTTTTATATTATCTTTTTTGAAACTGAGGATGAGAGAAATGGTAAGTCGACAGTGGTTATGAAGGTAGGTAGGCCAAGGACACATGGCTAATGAATTTGAGATTGAACTAATTTCTTCCAATTAAAAATCATGCAGAATACAAGTGCATACATTTATCTAAGTACCTCAATCTGTACAATTAAAAAAGGTGCAATTTTTATGTAAATTATATCTCAGTACAGTTGATTTTTAAAAAATCTTGCAAAATAAATGTTTTTTTTTCTAATAATAAAACTCATTGAGGAAACAGCATAAAAATAAAGATAGTTTCGTCTTATAAGTCTCTGTTATTTCTTTTTCTTTTTTTTTAAAAAATTAAATGTTACAACATATATCTGACTAAGGAGATAATGAAGCATGTTTAATGTAGCTAATCATTGCATTTCCTGAAAAAGATAAAAAAAAATTTTCATTGCAAATGATTGTTTTAGGAATTGATTACCCCTTACATAAAGACAATACAAATTAAAGAAACATAACAAGAAAGACCAAAAGGTAAAATACAGTGGACTGATTCCCAAGTATTGAACTAGGAGACATTAGCAAACTGAAATAAGGCTTATAACTGGAAAAAGCAACTGAGGGTTATTGTCATTCTAAGATATTGGACTGTTCCTTTCACTTTGTTTTTAATGGTTGTGCTGGTAGATTTTCATACTTAACCCTGTTGCTTTATATGAATGAGATTCAGGTAAGAGAAATGAGATGGTGAGGCGGTCAACCAGGCATCCAGATGTCCCTGAATATACTACTCAGAAAGAGCTTTCAGCTAAATCCACCAACAGCCAGGTATGAGACATCAGCTGTGACATCAGCTGTGAGGACAGCTGCCTTAACCCCAGTGAAAGGAGCCACTCAGTCCTGCACAACAGTGAAGGACCAAGGGACAGTGAGTGACAAGAGGCTTATCCTTTATCCTGACATGCTATTTCTCTATTTCACTTTTGTTTAATGTTTGTAGAGTGTGGTTGGAGAAATTACTGAAAGCCTAGAATTTAGAGTCTATATTTCCCTCTATTAATATTATTTTCTTATTGCCAGAGGGCACATATACTTGTTAGAGAGACGGGGGTGGGGGGAGAGAAAGCACCTTCTAATGGGGTGTGGCCATACTGCAATCTCTTCTACTCCATTTCTCCATCCTTTTGGGATTTGGGGCTTGTATGCATGCAACCCACAAGCTGGTAGGGCTAGGATTTGAACCATATGGTTGGCATGTGGGATGCAACTCCCTTAATCACTAGACAACAGAATAAACCCATCCAGCCCTTTTCACTGTTCTAATTACTATAATTATGTTCACTGAGGTTTAATTTAATATTGAAAGTATAATTTGCCATTTCTACTTGGGAATATGCCCAACCTTTAGTGGTTTTATCAGTGTAATATGTTTTTAATTCCTATTTCACTCGTATCCTATGTTGTTGGGCAGAATACTTATTGTGCCCCCTTTTTTCTCTCTCTGTATGTTATATACACCATACCTATTTCAATACTTACAATATCATAGATACTCCATAAAGATTTGGTGAATAAATGGGTAAAGCTATGATTTTTTAAAAAAGACTATGTTTAACTTGAAAATAAAGTTCAGATAACTTTTAATGAGAATATACTCTGTAAATAATATGTTTTACAAAATGAATACATTTTGATGACAGACTGGTAAATGTTAATTCCAGAAAATCAAGAAAATACAGAAAAGCAAAATATGTGTAAGTATGTGCCCAATTTGTGTTGTCATGTGACTTGCACTTATTCTGTTCATAGTAGTAAGAGACACATATTATGATTATTATTAGCTGATAATGGCGAAGACTTAAATATTTTTGGAAATGCTCATGTATAAGGTATTGCTTAGAGACAAAATATCTCCAAGATCCTGTGCACTCACAATGGGAAATTGGCAGGTTAGTTAATTTGCATTTTGTGTTGGGATTAGACAGTAAGAAAATGGAATGTATGTCATGTAATATCACAGCAAAAGAAAAACTCACTTAAACTCATTTAAACATACCTTTTAAGATGTTGATTTAATTTTTAAATTTAATTTTTAATGTTTTGTTTTAAAATTTAACTTTCTATGAATATTCTCATATCATAAATAAAAGGAATAACAGTTTAAATTTAAAAAGTCAATTGTTAACAAGTGTCAATGTGGTGTAGTGGTTAAGACTTAGACTCTCAGACCCCAAAGCCTTGTTTCACTCCTCCTTCTGTTACTTAACTAAATTAATAGCCTTAAGTTAATTACTTAACTTCTCTATACCTCAGTTTGCTTATAAGTAAAATTGCTAATATAGTAGGCTCTAAATCATAGAGGTTTGATGAGTATTGAATGTATTAGTAAATGCTAGGAGTTCAGAATGGTGACTTCAAAGGGTTAGCTAAATACTGGGACATCTAATCACTTTGGATTTGGAATTAATCTTAGAGGAGTAGAATTCCAAGGGCAATAGGAATATTTACAAAATAGAAAAAAATAATCTTATGAGGGAAAACAAAAGGCATAAAATCTATATAGTTTGGCAAAAAGACAAGGAGAACATGACAGCCTATCCATCTTTAAAAATTCAAATAGCTAAGAGAATTATTTAGCATGATACAAAGGACCACAGCTATAACGAATAAAGCAAAATTCTAGAGAGAAATATTTTGGCTAAACATTGGGATAGCAAAAGAGAGACAGTAATGAGAAAGATGTGATTCCGAGAAAACTCCAGGAAAGATGAGGGAAGTGTTACTTGTGGAAGCATTTTGCCACCCCAGTGTGAAAGATACTATAAAATGTTACTGTCCTATTTAATTTGAAAGGCAAATTACAACAGCTTTTAATATGCCAGATATAAACTCAGTTTCTTTTCTTTCTTTCTTTTTTTTTTTTTTCTGTATCAGCAAAAAAAAAAAAACCACTTCATTGGTAGGAATTTCGGAGTTTTGTGATATCAGTGTTTTCAGGACCTAAATTGTAGGTTCACAGAGAATACAAATGCTTAAATAAAGTAAAAATGTGAAAGCAAAAGTGCATTTTCTTTCTAGATAATATTATAGTAACTCAAATTTTGTAGTCCACAAGAAAACTAGATCACTGTTCTTTGCTCCTGAGTGGTGTTGCCAGTCTTATCCTCTGTGTGACCTGGCATCTTGGTCTACATCATCACCTTTATTGGCCACCCCACCTGGTCCTGACTACTCAGCTTTGTGCTGAACATGTATAATGGGATAGACCAAGCCATCTTCTGGGAAACTTGCTTTTCTTTTATGTTGTTAGAAAAGTTAAAGCTAAATTACCAAGCCATATGAGGAAAATCAATAAGCAACATCAGAGACCCAAGTCAATATATACAGTTCGTAAAGAAGGACCACAATTTAAAAATAGATAATTTCCAATATACAATGTATCAGATTAAAAAAAGAAAGATAAAAATACTGGACCAGAACTGAAAATAAAATAGAACACATGTCCCTTAATAGAGTAATTTTTGAAAGTTATTTGATTACTTCTTTGGAAGTATCCATAAGGATTTGCCTCTGATACTCAGGGAGAAAATGTTTTAGGTTTTGTTTGCTCCTAGAAGAGGCTAGGTAGAGATTCTAACAAAGGCAGCGTAAACCAGTAGTCAGTTTGGAACTATGAAAAATAAAAAAAAAAGCTAGAACATAGATTTCTAATTTTTACATGGTTTAGTGAAGTTAAATAACAATATCCTACAAACTTACACCTTTTTCATTTCCAAGTGATTTCACTTATGTTATTTCACTGTCATTTACAGAGAATTTTAAAAAATGTTCAACCTTAAGTGCCTAGCATCTGCTCTTTGCCATCCACTTTTTTCCTATTCAGTCTCTGGTATCTATATTTGTCCTCTCTACTATTATATATTTGAATCCTTCAATTTCAGTATGTATTGAGTGGGGACATACAGTATTTGTCTTTCATAGTTTGGCTTGTTTCACTTAGCATTACATTTTCTATACTCATCCACTTGTGAAATGACAGAGTCTTATCATTCTTTATAGCTGAATAATATTCCATAGTATATATGTGCCACATTCATCACATTAACAGAAGAAAAGAGAAAAACCATATAATCATGTCATTAGATTCAGAAAAATGATTTAATGAAATACAGCATCTCTTCATGATGAAAACTTAGCAAAATAGGTGTAGAATATACATTTCTCAACACAATAATATCCATATATGGCAAACCCAGAGCTAACATCATATAGAACGGGAAAAACTGGAAACTTTCCGACTAAAAACTGGAATAGGACAAAACCGTTCATTTTCTCCATTGCTTTTCTTTCTTTTTTAAAAAATTTTTTTTGAGAGTTTTTTTTTTTGCTATAGGGCGTGTGCACTCGCTATAATATACATACACACACACACACACACACACATATATATATGTATATATATGTATATAGATATATAGATATATGAGAGAGAGAGACTGCTTTGTTTCTATAGGGTTTTAACATACAGAGATTTATATGTCAGATAACCAAAAAAATTTCCAGAGAAGAATATTAGCAATGACATAAATCATGTTCCTTTCAGTGCTTTTACAACTCAAGCCAAAACGACTGAATCTAGTCCAGGTGAAATTTATTTGGTAAATAAAAATGAGCTATTATATTTAACAATATTGATACTACTGATAGTAAGACATCATTTCACAAAAATAATTTTTTGGAGACAATAATATGCATTTTATGTCAATTTCAAGCAATGTGCTCAGTGGTGTTCCCGACACCATTATCCCATGTTCTGTGCGCACTATGCACAGAAGCTCCGTGATACCAACAAGTGCTTCTACAGCGTTAGAACACTCTTCCTGCCTCCCAGCCTCAATTTACTCCTTAATTTTACCTCTTAAATGAAAGTATCCATTGGTACCAAAATTTTCAGAGAAGTGCAGCTTCATTGAGATAGTTTAAATAAGGGCAAACTGGAATAATTTTATTCTTTTTTTTCTCAAGCTCTTCAGTGTTATAATCCTATCTAAGAGCAGTACTTCAATACATATGTGGATGTGGGAATGATAGAGCCCTGCATTACCATGAGCAATTTTATGGCTCTGGGCACAAGTGGTGGTAGCTCTGTATATGTAGACCTGTTTAGGCTTGTTGGGGTAGGACTGCAGCAGAAGAATAGGTTGGAGTAAAGAATTTAAATAAACATGTGTGCATGTGTGTATGTGCATGTGTGTGCATCAGAGAAAGAGCTAGAGAAAGAGAGAGATTTGTGTATGTATAATGATATAATGATGCTTACGTTCAGGATACACTGCTCCAAAATACTTGAAACGAAAGGAATTTGAGAAAACTGGGGAAGCAGGAAGGTCACTCTCTGATCTTTCCCCATCTTTCTCCCCTGACACAGTTCACTACACCTAGAAAGAACATTCTGACCTTTCCTTGAAACAGGTTAAGAGATCTTTCTCAAGAGATGTCCTCCCTATATTCAGAAGAAATCTCTGAAGACACAAAGACTGGAGAAGAATGTGAAGAGGCCTTGTTGAGTCCCTCGTTTATTATCATTAGATCACATTCTTTGTCCGATCATACTTCTTTATGACTGCTCCCTTTTTCATCACATTGAGTGCATAAAAAATACACAGATCTTCCTGTTTCTTCAGATGTTCATTTCCTTATGAAGACTATTATATCACGTAAAACTTAAATTAAATAAATGTGTGTGCTTTTCTTTAGTTAATCTCTCTCAGCCATGAATAATGAGATATTTCTCCTTTGTAGGTATTCTGCCAGGGGACACAGAGAAAAACGAGAGAGCTTGGATCTCATGAATGCTGAAGTCTGCTAGTTCCAAACTGAATCCTGCCAACATCAAACCCCTCAGTGTGTCCTGACAGGTTAGATGGGAGCATTCACACACACACACACACACACACACACACACACACACAAAAGCAGTGGGAATTGGTATAAAACCATCATGATTTTGAAGAAATCAAATAACAAACATTTTGTTTCGATGGTTGACCAGTAGCATCAATTTTTTATGTAAAGAATAGTTCACTGAAGCTAAGTAACTAATTTATTGAATAATATAAAGGAAAAGGAAATTTCTTTAAGCCTCATTTGTGCTTATGCACTTCAAAATGTTTTATTTATTAATAGAATATATATATATATTGATTAATAGAATATACATATACTGCCAGAGGGTGTATGTGCTCACCAGATAGAACAAGAGAGAGGGAGAGAAAATATCATTCAATGGGGCATGATAATGCCGCAATCTTTTCCTCCTCATCATCAAAATTTTGAGCTTGGTGTGTTTTTCAAGCCACTGGGGCTGGGAATTGAACTGTGATTGGCCATATGGGATCAGGCTTCCAATGTGCAGTACTTTACCACTGAGCTATGGAGCCAGCCTTATGCATTATTTTTTTTTTTCTTGGAGTGGTTTCTTTTCAGACCATAGTGGTTCTTTCTCAGCACAATGTGGTGAAAAAGAAATGTGAAGGGACAAGGATCTGATGCTAATTCTACCACTTTTTAAGAGTTTGCACCTAAGGTCACTGAACTTATTTTCCCATTGATAAAGGCAACACCCTATTCTCTCATCCTTGTAGAATTATTGTAAAGATGAAATCAGATGATTGATGTAAAGGGTTATGTGAACTGTGCAAAAAAATCCTATATAATTAATTAGAGCACAGCTTGGAGGTAGGGCATTTGCTACAAAAATTGACAGTTAAATCTAGTTATTACCTTCACTGTGGTGGGTAGACATTGAAAAACCAACTAAACAGTGACTTCTATAGCTCTGTCAGGTCCCTGGGCAAATAGCCTGTACTATCTGAATGCAAAAATATCTAGATTAGAAGAAATACTAGTTTAATCAATTATCTCTGTTCGGTATTTAGATAACATTTTGAGGGACTTCTATTTTTTTAACCTTCTCAGTAGATAAAAAATTGAGAATTGCATTCCTGTAGTGTATGAGGAATTTCCCTTTATCAACATCTGACATGACTTCAGAAAATGCTGATGGTTTTGGAACAGTCTGCTGCTCGTATGTCTCCCATCACTAAAAGCATTACAGGCCCTTATCAAATAAGAATTGATTAAACGTACAGCTTCCCAGAAAGACTATTAATGCAGATTAATGAGGTTCTGGGAGATTAGAATTAGGGAGTTTTGATATAAAACATGTACCAAAATTAGCAGAATGTCTTGTCAGGGGCGAACAAAGGAAAAACGACACTGGAAACTTTCTATCTGATCTTTGGTGAGTGTCCGGATATAGGTAGGCATATTCTAAACAATGACAATGTTAAAATGCCATTAACGTTGCTTTAGAAACAAATTTCCTAGTGAGCGTAAACATATAATTTTATCCTTCAACTAAAAACTTTAGTTATCTTCAAATAGATTTCTTGCTATTAATAAGATTACAATAATTAGCACTAGACTGAGAAATTGATGCGCCTTAATATCCCACTTCAGTTTGTTTCTACCTCCTGCATTGTATTAAATTTTTTTGGAAATGTAACCAATTATTCAAAAAGTGTGGGGTAAGATTTCCAAGCTAATATCCCACTAAATACTTGAGAATCAGATTAACGAATGTCTTAAATTCCAGTAATTTTAAAATTATGCTATTTAAAAATTGTTGATGATGTTAAGAATGAACCAATAATTTATAATATGAAGTCAATACAGTTGCAAATATATATCATTCCATTAATTCAGGTTTTTCTCCGGCTATCTAAAAAAACTTAACATTTTCTTCATTAAGCGCCTATAAATGTCTTATTAGGTTAATCCCTAGATAATTTAAGTTTGTATTGCTGTGATGAATAGTATCTTTTTTGCTGTTAATTTCATCAGAGAGGACAGAGAGAAAAAGAGAGAGAGAGAGACACTTTACCCCCAACAAGGTCTCGACATCCTGGTCTACCCCGTTGCCTTCAGCCAGCCTCACATGACAGCTAAGCTAATAGTCAGGGAGGTCTGTGGACATGAGCCAGTAGCTGTCCCAAGTGGGACTGCCTCACTGCAAGTCATGTTTTGCTAGTGCACCACCGTCTGGTCCTTGGTATCTTATTCTTATGATATTTTCTCACCGGTTATTGTACTGGTAAAGAACAGGATTTCTCCACAGCCTTATAATGACATATTGAGTTGAATAATTCTTCATCAAGGGAGCCTGTCCTGTGCATTGTAGGATGTTTTGAAGCATCTGTGATCTCTACCCACTAAATGCCAGTAACACCTTTCCTCATACTCCCAGCTGTGGTAACAAAATGTTTTCAGAGATTGCCAGACATATGCTGCCAGGCAGAGTCATCCCCATGTGAGAGCCACTGGTGTTGAGGAAAGCTTATTCACTTTCACATGCTAATTTTATTTCACAAGTTTGATAAATAAATTCATAATAATTCTAATATCTTAAGGATTCTTTTGGTTGTTATGAAACTATTATTTAACAACTACATATAAAAATATTTTTTCTCTTGCTTTCCAATCCTTACACCCTAGATTATTTTTTTTCTTAGATTATTGCCTTAACTAGAATCCCATATCCCATGTTCTCTCTAGAAATGTAGTGGTGGTACTGAGCATCCCTGACTATAGACCATGAAGAGAATTTCTGTAATTTTCTTCATTAAATATGCTGCATTTGTTTATTTATTTCTCAAGATTTTTTTTTTTTTTTTTTTTTTTAAATTTTTTTTTTTTTTTTTTTAAATTTTTTTTTTTTTTTTTTTAAATTTTTTTTTTTTTTTTTTTGCTGAAAGGCACGTGTGCTCACTGGAGAGACAGACAGAAAGCAAGAAATCACCTCCTAGGGCAATGGCCACATCGCAATTTTGTCACCTCCATTCTTCTCTCAGGATGTTTGGGCATGCATGCACATGTACCCAGCATGATTTTCAAGCTTCTGGGACCAGGACTCTAACTATAGTCAGCTATGTGAGAGTCCAGTGCCTTAACCACTATGTCAGCTACTGGCCCCAATTATGTTGCATTTTATTATAGTCTTTATCAGAGCAGGGAAATTCCTGCTCTCAGTTTTATAATAGTTTTTCTCTTTTTCCTCATAATCATAAATAGGTCTGGAGTACTATTTCATATATGTATATCACTTATTCAGAAGATTGTGTATTTTTTTTCTTTAATTCTTGTGATAAATTACACTGCATTTGTGAGATTAAGTCATCTTTGTGTCATTGGAAATATTTCTCTATGAGTATCGTCGTATCGTTTTATGTATATCTACATTTCTCAATGTTAAATTTTGTGAATTTGGATTCACCTCTGTATATTACATCTTAATTCATGTTTAGTTTATATCAACTTCAAAATGAGTTGGCAAATTTGCTATTCTACTTTCTTGAAAAATTATTAAATAGGAATTATCTGTTTAATCCATTTCTTTTTTTTAAAGAGAGATTTTTGCTTGCTGGAGACACACACACACACACACACACACACAGAGATAGAGAGAGAGAGGGAGAGGGAGAGGGAGAGAGAGAGAGAGAGAGAGAGAGAGAGAGAGAGAGAGAGAG
>NW_006207036.1:412513-442780 GCF_000334495.1 Tupaia belangeri chinensis
GAGAAATCACTTGCCAGAGGGAATGGCCACTCCACAATCCCTTCTACTCCATTCTCCTCTTGAGATCTTGGGCTTATAATTAGTACTTGTACTCCACAAATACTGTTTATTGCCTCTCCATCTTTTTTCCCCTTAGAATTATCTACTACATTCACTAGAAAAAGTGTATCTGATCAATGGTTTAAAGGGATAGTCAGGCCCTGGTTTGGTCTTTTTCATGTGATCTTAGGATGTCTGGGGACATATTTGAAACAGAGAATTTCCTCCTTTCCTTTTATTTCCATTTCCTTTCCTCTTTCCTACTTTCCTTTTCTTTCTCTCTCTCTTTCTCTCCATCTCTTTCTCTCTTTACCATTTACAATTATTGTTGTCTCTAGCATTTTCTCCTTCCCAAATTAAAAAAAAAAATGCACTTCATGTAATGTTGCACCTGAGCCAGCCATTCTGAGGAGCTCCATTTGCATGTTTCCAAAATCATCTTCTACTTCATGTGTTATCTTCAAACTGTCTGTAATACCAGAGTGAATAGATAATCTTTCTACTACAATGATAACATCACCTATTTTTTCATGTGGTTTCATATTCCTGAAGCCAATGGGCAAATCCAGCATTAAGATGAATACAAAATCTGTCTTGAACATACATGAATGCATCTCTTTATCCCATTCCAAATGTATCCAAAATGTGTGCAATGGTAAAGGCAGTATTTCTGAAAATTGCTGCATTTCTGTAGATAAGAACTTATCCTCCAATTTGTAAATGCTTATCAATAAATTATTTGTCAAATGATTACAGACAAATAACCTCTCTAGGCTTCAGCTTTTATCTCTATAAAATAACAAAATTGGATTGATATAATTTTATTTAAAAATATATTGAAATGGACTGACTTTATAGCATAGTGGTTAAGCCTTATCTGTAGGGAGCTGAATCCCACATAGCCAACTACAGTCTGAATCTCAGTCTTCATGGCTTGAAAAATGTCCCAGGAGCATATATATGTGTGTGCCAAAAATCTTGATAGGATGAAGCAATAGAGGCCGGTCTAGGTAGAGCAATGAACAATCATAAATTCTTAGGTTTCCATCAGAACCAAATGCTTTTCCTTCTTCTTTAGCTACTGTTATGTGTCAAAGCTGTCCCAGAGAGTATTCAGGTTGATAGAAAGTAAGAGCATGTGCCAACAAGTCAGTACATACTCACTATGATGTTGCTGGGCCTAAATGTTCATGTCACTTCCCCAGCCCCAACTTCATATGTTGAAATGCTAACTTTCAAGGTAACATCATTAGAAGGTGGGGCCTTGGGAGGTGATTGCCTTAAGGGTGGGGCCCTCATGAATGACCTTATGAAACAGCACATGAAGACACAGCAAGAAGGCCCCAGCTATGTACCAGGAAGCAGACCATCATCAGACAAAAATCTGCCAACACCTCAGTCTGGACTTAGTCCAGAACTATGAGAAATACATGTTTGTTGTTTATAATCCACCTAGTTTATGATATCTTTTTATAGGAGCTTGAACAAAGATATATACTCAGTCCCACTCTTGACCCTGGAGAAAATTGTGAAGTCAAGTATTTTTCTTCTAGGTAAAGGAATCTTATCACAAAGCTCTCAGTACCGAGGACTTTGGTTTTCTCAAAGCAAGAACTTCACTTGACTCTAACAGTGTCTCTGAACACAGGGCAGAATTCATGAACCTAGTGTTGAGGATTCTGCTAGCTCATGCAACCTAACATGGCTATAACCCAAGGCTGGCCATTTCACATGGTAAACAGAGGGTTAGATATTCTGCCTGCATGACTTTGAAGAGAGATGGCTCAGAAAATAGAGTAAATCTCCTTTGAAAGTCAGCAAGTGATTCCAGTTAGCCCTATATGTAAGCAGAGATGACACAGAGGGGGTATGGGTAGAATTTGGCAGAATAACAGAGAACCATAGTGATTGGAAAATTTAACATGGATTTGTTTGTTTGTTTTAGCAGAGAAAATTGTCTGTTTAGGAGGTGTGGTCAGTAGTGAAATAAAGATACAGAAAATCCAGTTTGGCTGTAAACAACAATATTAACAACTCATTAATGATTGTTGTTTTACCATTTTGGCTAATTCCCATGTGCGCAATAACCATAGTGCATATCATAAATGTGCAATATTAATGGGGTTGTACACTACATTTAATAACAAAATTAATTATATTTAACTTTTTTGTTGCATAAACCTATGTAATATTGCATAGTTTCTTATTTATCACTTTTAGAAATTAAAAAGATGAGGGGAGAGCCCAAGGTACCGTACCCCTCTCTCCAGGCTTCTTGCTCCACCAAACATATAATCAAAATGTCAATCTTATTCAAATTAATCTACAAATTCAACGCAATTCTTATCAAACTACCAAAGGTATTCCTCACAGAAATAGAAAAAAAATATAATTTGTCTGGAATCATAAAAGTATTGCCAAAGCAACACTGTGCTAAAAGAATAAAGTTGGAAGCATCTCACTCCCTGACCTCGAAATATATTACAAAGCTGTAATAACCGAAATAGCATGGTATTGGCACAAAAATAGGCAGGTAAACCAATGGAATAGAATTGAGAATCAGAAATAAACCCCCAAACATACAGCCAACTGATTTTCAACAAAGAGCATAAGACAGTTTAGTGGGGAAAAGAAAATCTCTTCAGCATTGGATATTCACCTACAGAAAAATGAAACTGGATCCCTGTCTCTCAGCATTAACAAAAATCAACTCAAAATGGATCAAAGATCTAGCAAAAAACCTTAAACTATAAAACTGCTGGTGGAAAACATAGGGGAAACTCTTGGAGACATCAGAGTAGGCAAAGACTTCTTAAATAAGACCCCCCCCCCCAAGCACTGGTGGTGATTCTAAAAATAAACAAGTGGGATTACCAAAGGCTAAAGGGCTTTTGCATAGCAAAAGCAACAATAATTAGGGTGAGGATACAACCCTCAGAATGGGAGAATATATTTGCAAATTATACCTCAACTAAGACACTGATAACCAGAATATAGAGGAAACTCAAGCAGCTTATCATATCCTGCCTCCCCACCCCCTGCAAAAAAAAGAATCTAATTTAAAGATGGGCAAATGAGTTGTACAGACAGCTCTCCAAGGAAGACAAATGAATGGCCAAAAAGTGTATGGAAACATGTTGAAAATCTCTTGTTACATGGGAAATGCAAATCAAAGTCTCAATGACATACTACTTAACTGCAGTCAGATAGCTAAGATTAAAAAAAAAATAAAGAATGATAAATGCTGGAGAGGCTGCCATGAACAGGAAAACCTCCCATACAAACCAATAAGTCCACTCTGGTTTCTACCCAAAGGCTAGGAAAAACACTTGCACATCCATGTTTATTGCAGCCTTATTCACAACTAACTAGGACATGGAATCAACCCAAAAGTCCAAGAAAGAACAAGGGTATTGAAAAAATGTGGCACATGTATACTACAGAATACTACTCAGTCATTAAAAAAAGAGACTGTGACATTTGATATGAAGTGGACAAATATGGAAGATTTAATGCTAAGTGAAGCAAGCCAGACTATGGAAGACAGACATATGTCCCCACTTAATATATATGAAATGTTTGTACTCTGTAGCAGAAACTGAAAGATTGGAAGCATAAGAGCAAGCAGGGCAACTAGAGATACTAGAGACAGCATAGGAGAGGGTCAGCAAAAGAGGGAAGGAGGAAGGGGATCAGAGAAACAAAACATTTAATAGATAAGAACATGAAAAGTTATCTGTTGATAATATATATGGTAATATCTTTCACTTGACTAATATGCGTTGTGTTTATGCTGGGAAAAACCATGTTGTGCACTGTGAAGATGTGGAGCAACTAAATGTGAGTTAAGAAAAAATAGGAATTAAAAGGAAAATGAGTTTGTCTTCTGTGTAAGAAGCCCTGGGTTTCTTAAAATACAAACAAACATACGGAAATAATGAGAAGAGGCTGGAACAAATTCTCCATGCATTCATCAACAAATATTTGGTGAGTGTCTGTTGTGGGTGAGGCAGTGTGCTAAGATTAGGAATATAGAATGAAGGAGACAGACCTAGTTCTTGACTTCCTGACACTTACCGCCCTCCTTGGCACTTCAAACAATGTTTAAAAATGTAAGCATTAGAGGGAGCTGAGTGAGAAGTGTATGGAAACTCTCCAAACTACTTTTGCAACTGTTATGTAAGTCTAAAATTAGTAAAAAATGTAAAATAGAATGACATTCATGACAAGTTCAGGAACATTTGATGAATGAAGAGGATCTAGGGGCCATGGAGAAAAAGGGAATAATTAAATTCAGGCAGAGGGCTTAGAAGGTGGAATGGGTTTATGCTGGAGACAGCACTAGTGCGTGGGTGAGAATTAATGACATTCAGGTGGCTGGAACATGGGGCGTGAGAGGGGAAGGGCTGCCTGCCCACATGGCCATTTCCATCATGGTCCTTGTTCTGGTGACAAGGTTTTTGAAAAACCAGAGCTGCTAATTCTTAACATGTAATTTTGGTTGGAGTCTCGTTCCCTTACGCGTTACTGAGTTATTAATGTAAAGCAGCTGCCCAAAGTTTACATTATCCGTTACCCACTTCCCTCCTTTTATAGCCAAGCAGCTAGATCCTGCCAAGAGAATGTGAAGCTATAGGAACTTGGAGACACAAAGTAGCAGAGGTCTGTTTCTAAATTACCACATGGAAGATACTCTCCGATGAACAAGGAACATTTGTATGAAGCCATTAACTTTTTGCTTTTATTTATTTTAATAGCTAGGGCTGCCTTAATTGAGAGATTAACCAAAACTCTCTAGGGTTTGTTTTTGAAGATTTTAAAATTTCTAGACTATTAAACAAGCCTATAGGATTCATGGTCCCTATTCCTTCAGACATGTTTTATCTTTTGTTTCAATTTAGCAGTTACTATCAACCATAAACAAAACTGGCAACAAAGAAAGGAACTTTGCATTTGGGATGGGTTGAGCAGCTTTAGGGTGCTTTCACTTACAGCTGGCTGAGTGATACTAAGTAGCAGGCTTAACTTGAACCTCAATTCCTCTTGTTACACTGTGAATAATAAGTAGACCCAGGACTGTACATAGCCTTCCAAACATTTCTATTTACCTGATTGATTTATTTCTGAAAAGAAACCCTTTACAGTTTATTTGATATTAGTATTATCACCCTACTATTCCTTTCCGATTCCACCAAAAATATGGAAGCTCAAATTGCTGATGTAAAGTAATTTTGCCCAAGTCATAGGACTGATAAACATAGTATCCAGCATCCTTATATAGGGTGTTGGATCCAAAATATTAGGCTCATTCATTCCTCATCCCATCTTTTGCAGGATGTAAGACTAACACAGGAAAAAAGAAAAATTATTACATGAAAATTGATATAATTCTTTTCTTTCTTTCTTTCTTTCTTTCTCTCTCTCTCTCTCTCTTTCTTTCTTTCTCTTCCTTCCTTCCTCCCTCCCTTCCTTCCTTCCTTCCTTTTTCTTTCTTCTTCTTCTTTTTTTTTTTTTTGTGTGTGTTTGACCTTAATATTGTTTTCACTTCATATTGACCATATGCTACATTGTATAAGAAATGTGATTGTGGGACCAGCAGTTAGTGTAATGGCTATGTCGCTGGACTCCCATGTGGTCAACTGTGGTTCGCATCCTGGACCCAGTGGCTTAAAAATCAACACTGGGTGTGTGTGCGTGCGTGCCCAAGATCCCAAGAGGAGAATGGAGAAAGGATTGTGGTGTGGCCATCCCCCCTGGAGGGTGATTTCTTGCTTTCTATCTCTCTGTCTCTCTCTGTCTGTCTGGCGAGCACACGTGACCTATAGTTAAAAAAAAAAAAGCTCAAAAAAAAAAAAAAAAAGAAAAGAAAAAAGAAATGTGATTGCAAGAGAGATTAAAAAAGGGTGTTTGGTTCCTGGGGTTTGCTATATTACTTGCTACTTATTACATGATTGATGATTTCATAATAAAAAGTTAGAAAAATATATGAAAGATGTTATCAACTGATTGTCTATGTCCTAACCAGTTCCTTTGTTGAAGCCCTAACTTGCAATGAGATGATATTTGGAGGTAGGGCCTTTAGAAGGTAGTTAGGTTTAAATGAGGTGAGAGGGCAGGGCATGATGAGATTAGTGTCCTTATAAGAAGAGAAACAGAGTAGAACAAATCTCTGCTCACCCCACACCCCTTCTCTTTGCTTGTGAGGATACGTGAGAACCAGCCATTTATAATCTAGGAAGAGGTCCCCTGTAGAAGCTGAACATGCTAGCACCTTGATCTCAAACTTACAGCTACCTTAATTAGGAGAAACACATTTCTTGCATTTAAACCAGTCAATAATATTTTGATAAGGCAGCTTGAGATGACCAAGATAATGGACAATAAACTTTTACATTTGCCATAGGTTAGTTTCCTTTGTTTCTGAGTTAATATGGAAGAACAACTCAATCATTTCCTCATTCTCCACTTTTTGCACCTAATTTTGGTCTGCCTCCTACCTCCACTAGACCTTTAAAGTCGCAACAAGGTCAACATAAAACATTCAGGTAGTATCCTAAATCTTACTTCATTTGCTACTTACTTGGGACTTGGTATTGATCAAAGTCAAGACACACATTCAGTCTGTCTATGAATGATCTCAGTCTTTTTCACTATTTCCACTATTCATAGCTCCTGTTCCACAAATAAATAATGATTCCCAAATTTGTACTCTTATTTCTAGATCTTGATTCTGAACTCTGGAATAGCTACTGGATATCTTCATCTTTGTATCCCTCAGGAAACTAAAACTCAACATATCTGTGATGTGTCTAAAATATGTCTACATGTCCTTTAATAGTTTTTCCTTTAATCATTGGAGCTTAAATCTTCACCCTTGGAGCATGGGCTAGACTCAGAAACTTGCTTCTAATGAAGAGAACATGGCAGTATGGATGGACTATGACTTCTGGTATCAGGACATAACAGTTATGGCTACTTGTTCCTTGCTTTTGTTTGCCAAGGGCAATGTCAGGACACTCAAGCCAACGGAGAGGCTGTTGTCTTACTTCCTACCCAAATTGTGTACATATTGGTCTTTGAGAATTTCTATGTAAAATGTAATATAGGTTAGTTTCCTTGATTAAAATTCCTTAATGTCCACCTTCATTTTAATCACTTATAATGCTACCCATTTGTTCTATGAACAAATGGCATAAAAAAAAACTTGGGATATTGTGGTATTTTATTCTGAGATATAAATTCAGCATAAAGAATCACCTTTTAAAAATATATGATCTCAGAATATATTTTTAATACCTAAATAAATAAAAAAGTAGTCATCATTGTTGTTGCTTTTTTTCAGTGTTCTTATCTGTCAATATAAAGAATAATTTCAGTTTAAGGAAGCTACTGGCTCATAAAATCCAATACGATTAAATTTTATACCAGATTTTTTAGCATTCCTCAAAATGGTCATTATCTAGTAGAAAACAGAAACAATTCTGGTTCCCCCAGCAGAAATAGCTATTCTATGCTTCTGTGTCTTTGAATGCTTTATTTCCTTTACCTGGAATGGTTTTCTTCTGGACTGTTACTGTTTATAACAGTTTCTTTTGGACTGTTATTGTTTAATAACTGTCCAGAAGAAAAATTGTTTAATCCTCAAGATTTATCCCCACTGACTTATACTGTACAAAATGGTTTCTATCTCCCCAGGGGGAACTGATTTTGGCATATAATTTTGCTTTATATTTTAGGTCATTGGGAAAAATATGCAAAATACATCATGACTTTCCTGATGACCCTATATTTCTATTACTACAACTATCGTACTTTTCTCTTTCGATATTTGCTCTAATGTCTACCTTTTATGCTAAAATGATAGCTCGTTGAATGGCAGAACCATGTCTATGTGCGTTATTAAAGCATTGTGGAGGATGGCCCAGCCTTGTGGCACAGGCAGCAGGGTGCTTCTGTGCCATCCTGGATCCTTTTGGGTGGTTTTGGATTTGGATCCTGGCTTAATCTGGATTCCAGGCATGCTCATGGACATGCTTGTGACCTTGGCTGACTGAAAGGCTGGGAGGGTAGGGTAATCATGGCAGGGCAAGACTCTGTCAAGGATATTTATCTCTTCCCAGCCATCCTAAGAAAGAAATGAATGAACAACGACTCCAAAAAACATTATGGGGAAGACAAACTTGAATAAGGCATTTCATTATATTCAGGGAAATATAACCTCTTAAGGAATATATAATGTGTTCAAATAGCTGTAAGACAAATGAATATCACATTGGTGAAGTAAGTTGCTAATATAATTTAAATAAAGGGAATGTTTAGTTAAGATGACTGGGAAAGGGTTCATGTGAAAATTAACTTAATCAGTGGAATATTGAAAGATACCTGGAATTTTTGAGTTAAGGGAAAATGTTCTATGTGGGAAGAATGATCAAAGCTATCTTCAAGTTAAAATAATACTGGGACTTCTAGAATGGTCGATACATAGTGCTGATGCTGTAGAAGAGTAGAAAACAAGTTTGGAAAGGTTGAGGCACTGGATTCCCACATGACGGACTGCAGTTCAAGTTCTGAACTTGGCAACTTGCTTTCTCACTTTCCTCCTCTGTTTGTCTCTCTCTGGCGAACTCATGTGCCCTAGAGCAAACCTAAATATAATAATAAAAAAATTAAATAGGTAATCCTTTCTAAAAAAGGAAGAAATAAATACAAGTGGGGCCCAATGTAGAACATCTTTAATGCTAGGCTGAGAAATTCAGATCAGAATAGGGAGTTATAGAAACTTTTGTGCTAACTTTCTTAGAGCTAAAAGTTGAAAAGATGAATCTGAAGGCAGTACCTTGGATTGTAAAGGGTAAATCTGGGTGTGATGAGACAACTGAGGGACATATTACAATATCCTGGGCAAGAAGTCAGTAAGGTCTAGATGTATTGAAAGAAGAAGGGCAAGGAATAGGGGTTGGCGACAGGGGCTAAGGGAAAAGCAAACAATGGAACATTTAATAGACACAAAAATTAAAAGTTATCTATTGACAACAATGTGTATGGTAATGTCTTTGACTTGACTAACATGCACTGTATTTGTGCTGGGAAAAGCCATGTTGTACACTGTAAAGAGATGCAGTGATTAAAATTAAATAAAAAAAATAGAATGTCAAAAAAAATAAATAAAAATAAAAAGTAGAGGCAAAGATGCTGGAGCTAGTACTTAAAGGACACTGCCAGTTAATGGGATGTAGAACATGAAGAAAAAAAGGAGAATGTCAACTTATAGTCGAAGGTTTTGAAATATGCTATCTGGAGAAATTGAGAGAAGTTATGAGATGTCAGAAGGGTAAAGGACTCTCTTAATCTGACCTTATAAATATATTGCTTAATTCTGGGGAAAAAATGGTTTGAGGGAACAGTGAGATGACCAAGATGGGGTAACATGATTGGTGCAGAAATAATTCCCTTAAAATAAATTAATTTAATCATGTATTTACTCTATTTTAAAGTTTCTATGACATCTATCTCCCTTCTCCCTAATCACTTCAGTTAGATTGATTATTATTATTTACGACATGGAAAAACTTGTGAATAAGGCCACCTTAGCTTAGGTGGCCCACAGTGGACCTTCCAAACACCACAGATGCATGAGGAAGCCCAGACAAATATGGTCCAGACCACCAACTGCCCATCAGAATTGCAAATTTCATAACTGGTCATTGTTTAAGGTGTTATGATAGATAACTGATAAAATCTTATTCTTGCTCATATTATTGGGCCATCAGCAGTCAGGACACATTTTTGCATAGAAAAACAGAAAAAAATACGGCATGAGTTTTCCAACAACCCAATATCAGATTTGCCTAGTTTTATCCAACAGTGCCCTATGTGTCTCAGTCATCTTTATTAATATAAAGTGCCCATTTTGATACTTTTCTTTCAGTAAATATTTGCTGAATTTAATCTTAATGAGTTCAGATAATGTTGGCATGTCTTCCCAAATCTGAATTAAATCAACAAGAAACAGTCGAAACCTCTTGGTAGGTAGATAGATGAGAATTGCCCAGTCCTTGTCTAAATGTGACTGATGGCTGACAGATGCCAAAAGGCACTTGCTGTTAGCTATTTTTAAAAAGATCTTTATTTATTAGAATTTGAGCTAATACGTTTTTCCATTTACAAGTCATATTTCAGCCCCTAGTTCAATTTTGCACAGATTTACCTTTGGCTCTCATGCAAAGTACAAGTTTTCTGAGAGGCGCAGCACTATATTTAATAGCTATTGCAAGGCAGAGGCAACCACAGCATTACTGAAATCAAATTAATTGGCCAGAGGGGACTGAGCCTGGAAGCATTTTGGATTAAAATGGTTCTCTGGAACAATATATTTCAAATAAAACTGCTTTACATAAAAGTTTTGTTGTAATTCAATCGTATAGGGACTCTTCTTTTCTCACGAAACATCTAGAGTGTTTTTCCAATAATAAACAATGAGTTGGGATTCTGTTTTATCCCTTTCACATTAACTTCCCATATTTCCCATGATGAAATAAAAAATAGCTTACCTGTTTCATTCAGCGTGCTGGGAATGACTTTATTTAAGTGTATTACAAGAGTTTATAGGTGTATATGTGCATATATTTTAATATATGAATCTATAATTATTAGGGCATTTAAGAGATGAGAGAGAGAGCCCTTAAATAGAAAAGAAAGCAAAATCTTAGAGGTAGAAACACTTGTTAAGATCTACTTGCATTCTATTACAGTGTTATTGTGTCAGAAAATGCACTAGAGAAGTCAACTCTTTACTTTCTAAAACATTAGAAACCTGAAATTAAAAGAAGACATTTTCAAGATTGCATATGTATCTATGAGGTTGAAGCTTTTCCAGCATGTTTATATTATTTTGACATATTTTGTCTGTAAGAATTATAGTAAAGACTGTAAGTGCAGGAAATGAGAGACAAATTCCTTAAATGACTGTACTATAGTGTGCAAGATTACCTCTTCTTTTAAAGATAGGCATTAAAGAATTTCTTTAAGTCTTACTAGATATACTTTGAGATATGTTTGTGTTATTAACTTCTATTTTATTCTAATCCTTCTAAAGATGGCTGATACGGAACTTTATTTTTACTTTTTATTCTCTTCAAAACTGACATCATAAGGTCATAGACCCAATCCAGATCCCTGTATCCTGAATATGAGCTATGGCAAAGTTGTGCTGGAAAAGCAAGACTGATATCATGGAAGATTGTTTGATAATAATTTTCCAAATGCTATTTTCTATGGCCCAAAGACCTATTTCTCAAAGAGGCATGTAAATTCAATCACCTTTTTTTTTTCCTCATGTAAACTTAATATATAAAGTTTAATATTAACTTCTCCTTCAATGTTATTTTCATACAAATATTCAGATCTGGCACATACCTTTCAATATCTCCATAAAATGAAACACCTTCTTTTAAGAGAAAGTTCCTATACTTTCTGCTCAAAGGTTTTGTTTGGTTAAAGTAAATGTGCTAAATCTATATGACCTTCATTAGATGCTTTCTATGAAAAATCAAAGCCATGGATTAGCACCAGTTTTGTTTCTTTTAAAACTATATTTTTTCCTTTCCATTAGACATCTGGTTAAAATAAATGGATGGAAAAACTTTCCTACTGATAATTGGTCTGGTCGTAGCCAGATTTTTAGGGAGAGTTGCACATCATATAATTTAAGGGGTAGCAACTTCTGTTAAAGGGCATAGAAGCCCAAGAAGCAGATATGTTCTTTGCTGAAGTCAACATGCTGGACAACTATTTCTGGAAGAAACTTTGTATCTTAGAGGGGGGGAAAACAAAAAACAAACAAACAAACAAAACCTCAATGCCTTTACTTTTACATTTCAGTGTATTTCTTGTAGTTAATAACAAAAACTTAACACAGAAATAGCTGCTTGGTTAGTAAGTTCATTGTCTTTATGTGAAAAACTTTCATAGGAAATGGTTTGGTTCAGCTCTGAGCAGCCTGCTCTTGAGCTCTGAGGAAGCTTGACTTCTGAGCTACTTGATCATCCTTCTGGATAGGGACATTCTAGGGTGATTCCACCTCTTTTTAAACTTCTTTCTTTGGTTCCTTCTCATAGACTAGCTTCTCTTGTATAGCAACATGGGCTTTCTTATACATCTCCTCCATTATGTCTGGGGTTCCATTGTTCTTTATGTTTTGGTGAATTGTTTCTTGTAATATCTTCATCTTCCATCAAGTAAGACACGTAATCTGCAACATTCTGACCCATGATGGGCTTCTACTAAAATTCTATGCTTTCAGAATCTTAACCAGGGAATTGTTTGTTGCTGTGAGAGACAGACAAGACTCCTTTCAGGACCCTCAGAATTTTTAGTTCTGGCAAAATTTGCATCTGAATTGCAGAAGAAGACACCAGGTTGAATAGTGTTGCTTTCCACGCTGTATTCGGCCCTAGTTACTTGCACTTGGCCTTCATAGATCTTGTCTGTGACAAAGTTATTGAGAAGCTCGCACACCAGCAGAAGGCCAGTACAATGTGCTTCAGTATAATTTGCAGGCCATCACACTGCATTTTAGTAGCTAGTGTGCATAAACTGTGCATACTATTCTCTTCTGGTAATATATGGGCTTAAGCAACCCGACAAATGATGTCTCTGTTAGTCAACTATCATGCTGTGCAAACATGTCCTGAGCATGTTACATTTATTTTTACATGGATCACCAAGTGTTTCCAAGCATAGTGATTAATTTTATACTCTCATGTTTTTCTAAATATCACATGGTATTTCTTAAAGTTGGCCTTATTCTTGACAACTTCAACCATCCCCACTCTGTAAAACAGAGATCTATGTCTGCAGCTCGACACAGACCTGCAAACCCAGAAGCACTACAGAGGGAAAAAAAAAATCTCACTTTTCCTTTAATGTTAGAAAGAAAAGGTTAGTGTGAGAAGGTCATAATCAGAATTTAAAGCACAGTTTTAAATTTTATGAACACAGACATTATTAATAGATTTGTGGAAATTATATTAGGGCTTGGATTGAACTTTAGAAATTTCCCTCTACATATTTTGAAAAAAGTTGAAACCAATAGAAAAATTGAAAGAATAATATTAGAAATACCCATATAATATTTACTTCGATTCAATTATTAACATTTTTACATATCTATTCCTCCATGCCCTTTTTCAAAGAAAGTTTTTGAAAATAAATTCATGGTGAAAATACTTGATCCTTAGGTATTTTAGTGATAATTATGACATGGTCACAACTACATTACCACACTCGAGAAACTTAATAGTGGTATGATAATAATATCAAATATAAAATCCATATTATATTTGACACATTTTGTTTTTCATGATTATTTGTTTTCATGAGATTGTTTAAATAATCCAGGCTTGAGGTCTTATAACCTAACTCACAATCTGAATTTGTCCAATTGTTTCTTATGGTTAGATTCAAATTAAACATTTTGTCAAGACTAATTCATAGATTAAGTTTTATACTTCCCATTAAATCAGAAGGCTAATGATGTCTTTTTTTGTTTCTCCCTCTAATTGGGGATGTTCAGTTTGATCATTTGGTTAAGATACTATCTACAATATTTCCTATTTTAAAGATGTTTTTTCTCTTGACAATGAATATGTACTTTGTACATTGATACTTTGAAATAATATGAAATCAATTATCAGCAAATTCTCAGTCACTAGTTTAAGTAGTATTGATAATTAAATCAATGATTATTACACGGATGCTTAACTATGGTAAATTTCCAATTCTTTTAGTTCTGTCATTCCACAGTAATTAACTGGCATTATTCTGCAAAAATCCCCTTGTATTCACCCTCCTTTTTAGTATAGCCATGGATTCTTATATTATCATCATTTTTTATATTCCTTTTTCTTTTTTGCATTTTTTGTTTTTATTCCTAGTTCTTTTATACATTCAATTATGTTACTTAGCTTACAATGTGAATATTCCAACATGTGTACATTGCTCACCAGTCCAGTTCACCATACTAGAAAGTTATCTTCAATAGATAATAATCCACTTCTTTGTCCCATAAATGCTTTGCCTTTCCATTTTTTATCCTTAATGTCCTTCCTCAGACTCTACTCTTTCACCTGCCCTCTTCCCACACTGTATCTGGTATTTATAACCATTTACTTAGTTTCTATATTTGTTAGTCATTCAGTTTTGGCCATAGAGTGCAGACAATATATATTAAGTGGAGACATACAATGTCTCTCCTTCATAGCCTGGCTTGCTCCACTCAGCAGTAAATCTTCCATATTCATCCACTTTCCGTCAAGAGCCAGGGTCTTATTGTTTTTTATGGCTGAGTAGTATTCCATAGAGTATATGTGCCACAGTTTTTCAATCCGTTCAACTGTTCATGGGCATTTGGGTTGGTTCTATGTCTTAGCAATTGTGAATAATGCCTCAATAAACATGGATGTGCAAGTACTTTTCCAATTAAGAATTCTTCTGTCCTTTGGGTAGATACCAAGAAGTGGGACTGCTGGATCATATGGTAATTCTATTTTTAGATCTTTGAGGAATCTCCAAATTGTTCTCCAGAGTGGCTAGACCAACTTACATTACCACCAGCAGTGTAGGCGAGTTCCCCTTTCACCACACTTCCACTAGCACTTACCATTTTCTGTTTTTTGTTTGTTTGTTTGTTTGTTTTTAATCTTAGTCATTTTGACTCAGGTTAGGTTATATCTCACTGTGGTTTTGATCTGCATATCCCTTACAAGGAGTGATGATGAGCATTTTTTTTTTTTTTGGAGAGGTTTTCGCTATAGGGCGCGTGCGGTCGCCAGACAGATAGAGAGAGACAGAGAGATAGAAAGCGAGAAATCACCCCCAAGGAGGGATGGTCATGCCGCAATCCCTTCTCCTCCGTTCTCCTCTCGGGATCTTGGGCACACATGCACACACACCCGGCATGAGTTTTAAGCCACCGGGTCCGGGACGTGAACCACGGTCGACTACGTGGGAGTCCAGTGACATAGCCATTACGCTAACTGCTGGTTCCCTTTTTTTTTTTTTTTTTTGGATGAGCATTTTTTTTATATGCCTTTTGGCTGTTCATACATCTTCCTTAGAGAGTGGCTTTTTCAACTCATTCTCCCATCTTTTAATAGGGTTAATCATCTTTACATTAGTCTAAAATTAGCCTTGGAATATCTTTCAGTTCTTGTGTCTTTTAGATATGTCTCCCCCAGTACTTAACCTCTTCAGTAATAAATGTTTGCCTTTGTCACCCAGATCCCCACTTTAGAACTAAAGAATTTAGTTCCCAGCTATTCCAAAGGTTGAGGGATGACAACTCTTGGCTGTCTACCCAGTCTGGGGATTGACCTTGATTAAAGGTTGTTGCCTTGTTCGGATCACATCCCTTTTTTTGGGCAGAGTTGTATGTGGAGAAGGTAGGAGCATGAATATAATGTCTAACTGATAGAGGCATAAAAACCTTGCTCTCTCTCTCTCTCTCTAAATCAAACAGCCCTAATGTACTCAAAGCTCCCTCTAAGTTCTAAGTTGAAGATTTCTTGTGGCTCCACCACAGCCAATTTTCCTTTTACACTTTCCCCCCTTCTCCCACAATCGTTGACCCCAAGAATATTTTTAAATAACTCTCAATTTGCTAATTGTCATCTGAGTCTACTTCCTACACAACTATGGCAGACAGTTGGCCCGAGAATAGTTGAGAAACTGATCCTAAAGTGGGATGTGGGAGCTAGATCACACAATGGACCATGGGATGGAATTTCTTGGTACAAGATGGACAATGGGATGGCATTTCCTGGTACAAGAAATCATAAAGATTTGCTATAGGTAAGCTGGGATGCTGCTTTGGTGAAAGAAAATGCAATCATGTGTACAAGTAAGCATATGAGATAAATGAGGGAAACACAATTATGAGGGTATTGGATAGTGCTTGCTAGGGCCCAACTGATGCTCTAGGAAGAGAGAATGAAGGACTGAAGAAGATTAATTATCAATAAAAGGCTTAATGTGAAAACCAAAGAGACTGCTTGGAAACACAAAAGATTCTCATTTCCTGAGGTCTGAGGGCAGAAATGGTTGAGGAACAGGCTCAGAAACTAAGGATAACAGAGAAAATGTAAGTTTCCAAACTAGTTAGGCTTGCCATGATAAGACTAGAGCACCAAATAGCAATAAATCAGGCCCAAAGTTATGGGATGGGGACGTTTATTTGCTGCACTTAAAAACCTTAAATCTTCAGATTTCCTGGACCTTTTGAGTTGGCATATGAACTCCTCAGCTCGTTTAGGGTAAGTACTTCAGCCTTATTTCAAGCTGACGCAGAGGTATTATCCCACAAAACAACATACACTCTCCTGAACATCAGTCTCCACTGCTTCTCCTGACCACTAGGCAAACAGCTAGGTTTATTACTGCATTAGTGAAGGACTGAGCTACAAAACCTAGCTTACATGTGCTGGCTTTACATGAAAATACATGGACCTAGATATTGGGACTGGATTCTCAGAGCAGTATATCAAGAGGGATAGGAAATAAAGCTGGATAAAGGAGAGCTAATGGACATACTTTTCGTAGTTACACAGTATTTAACACGTTTGCAATAATACCAATACATAGTGCTGACGTGTTACTTGAATGTTTGTGAAAACTTGGAAAATTAATGGTCCACAAAAGTTTAGTAAAGTCTTTTTTTTTTTAACAGATGATAATCAATTTATTAAAATAGGTGACTTAGGCATCTGCAATGGAGACTTCAACCTCAATTCCTGATTCGATACTATGGAAGTAATCTGTTTAACAATCTCAGAAGGACTGTGGAAATCAATGAGTTGCTTGTGGATTCTCATCTGGAAATGATCCCAAATCATAGAACCTTCACCACAAGGTATTTTTCTTGTAATGATTCTCAACATCTTGGTAGGCATCCAAACTGGTCCTTTCACCTTGAGATTCTTTTCCTTTGCACCTCTGATTAAGTCAGCACACACTCCAGGGACTTTCCATTGCGGCTGGTTAAAGTAATTATAATTTGGTGAATGGCCACTTCTGGCTCCACAGGTGTTTTTCCAGTATCTTTAAAAGCCATGGCTGCAGTGCGGCTTCCTGATCAACTTGCTCCTCTGCGAGAGAGAACAGCGGTGAGTCAGAAGCAGAGTGGGCCGCTGGAGCTCCACTCCACCAGCGTCCGCTTCTTTCACAGAGGACTTTGGTAAAGTTTTGTTAAGTGATTTATACAGTGTTTACTTTGGCAAATAATGAATCTGTACTGAATCCATGCTTGGGATGTAGTTGTGTGGAAAGAAGACATAGTTTGGAGGTGATGTCTATTGGAAGATGATAAATAAAAACGACAGCAACTTTATGAGATACATGAATGTGCTCTGGGGGTACTCACAATTATTAAATAGAGGAACATAATTTCAATGGGACTTTTCTTATAGACATACTAGATGTGGATTCAAACACTTTAATTCGGTAAAAAATTATCCAATACACAGTCTCTCACCAGGAGGGACAGAGATAGAGAACAAGTGAAATATGCCAGATTGTAAAACAAATTGAAGTTGTGATCTTTATTTAAAATTGAGTTTGGTGAGGCAAATCACATGTTCATATCATGTGCATATCCCTAGCATGGAATATATACCCTAAACTCCCCAGAGTCTAGGGATCAAAAACTGGACTTGAGCACATCTCAAGTCCCTTCCAGTTCTATAACTGTGTGAAGCTGAAACAATATTCTGCATGTTACACACGTCAGTGGTGTGCATGACTGCCTTAATTATATCCAAGTTATTGGCACTTAACCTGCAATTCATTGTAATTCTACTATACCATAAAAATTTTGTAGGAGAAATTTTAGTTTATCAATTTAAGGTAAAGCATAAAAGGGTTTAGTGGCTCAAACTTTTTTTATTTTTTCATAAAATGGATTTTTATCTACAACATATAACTAGAAATTCACGTTACCTTTGAACGGGTTTAAAGATTATGTTATAGAAACTATTAAAATAAAGAAAAAATATCAGAATAAAATATTTTAAATCTTTTAATCTCTAATTATAAATTATTTTTTCAAAAAGCTATCTTCTCTGAAAGTAGTTAGTGTGCAATATGTTTTCCCTCATAGTTCATATCTTGAAATACTAACCCACAAGGTGGTGATTTTGGGAGGTGAGACCTTTGGGCAGGTAATTAGGTCATGAGAATGGAGCTTTCCTGATGGGTTTAGCACTCCTGTAACAGGGACCCAGAAAACTTTCTAGCCCACCTTCCCCCGTGACAAGCTACAAGGAGCAGCTGTCTGCAGTTAGAAGAGGATCCTCACCAGATCCAACTACATGCTGTTGGTATACTGTTGTTGGACTTTCAGCCTGTCAGACTGTGACAAGTAAATTCCTGTTGTCTACAATTCAACCAGTCAATGGTATTTTGTTATCACAGTCTAATCTAAGACAGTATGCCTTATTACTATTATATTAAAAGCCAACATTGAAATGAAAAAATTGACTTTAATATAAATTTAATAGATGAGAAAGTAAATCAGCTTTTGATGAGAGAGAACACATAACATGCTATTGATTCGAACCTCAAAGCAATATAAAACCAAAAAGTTGAACTGAAATTTCTATAATTTTCATGAGAGAATGACTTAGGGTAGAAGAGTAAAGATGTTGCAAAACATAAAATAATTTATTGGTATTGGGTTTTCCAAGTATTTGTGGGAAAGACTTGCTTTGACAATTAAATTCAAACATCTCCTATTTGCTACCAATGCAGACATGTACTCCAGTCTATAGAAGAACCACAAAGGAAATTGAAAACCTTTTACTTAAAGAAAAAATGTGCACAAAGCTTATAAGAACCTTTTTTGGAAATAATATAAATTGATTATTTTTTAATGTTTGTCTTTCTCTGGAAGGCATTTGAGCCTTGCTGAAAAATAAGAAAAAGCCAAGTAGACAACGTATCTGTCTCATTACCTGGCTGGATTAAACTGGGCATAATACTGTAAGATTGTTGGCTCCAAATCAGAATTTTTGAAGATTAAGGTTGACGGTTGTTTTATATCCAGCCAAAATTTATTATGTCTAGAAACAATATGTATGTCTTCTTTAATTATGGAAATTTTGCATGATATTGGATGTGATATTTTATAGAAGGAATTAAATTTATTTGTTAATCATTACCCTGATGTGACAAAGTAATTTAGAAAAAAAGGGCTTATCTACTGACTGAAAAGAGATAAAAAGAAAGTTGACACCCTGTGTAAATGCATAGAAACCTAATAAGCAAATATTCAGTTATGAGTAAGAGCACTAATAGCCCTCTCTCCCATTTATTTGAGAGCTCGCACTTAGATTTTCCACTAGATAACAACTCCACATAGAGACAAGACATTCTCCTCCATATACTCGAAGATACGTCTCCACACACACCTCTCTCCTGCATTCCCAGTCAATGTTGATGACAGTTGAAACTGGCATCTTCTGGTAGGAAAGGTGGAATAAAAAAATATAGAGCTTGAAATGAGGAAAGAAATTGAGGATAAAGGGAAACAAAGAGAAGAAGGGATACAAAAAAAGCTGACTTCAGCAGAGAATTTTATGATAATGAGTAAAAAGTAAGATTCCAGGAGTAGATGGGATTGGTGACTGAGGTGTATGGAGTTTGTCCAATTAAGCGATAATCCAAGCTCTCCAAATCACAAAGCAAGAGAGTATCATCATCAAGCTGGAATGCAGAGAACCTGCTGTCTCAGTAATGTGCAGAAAAGCTGTGCAGCGTGGTACCTCCAAGGAGAAATACCTGAGAGTTTAGGGTCTGCTTTGGAAACATCACCCCACAAGACGGAACCTTAATCTGACACTGTGGTTTAGATGTGCTCCCCAAATTAATCCCCAGTGCAAACGTGTTTGGTCTTGAGGACTCCTCACTCACTGCTGGATTTGTGTTGTTGTTGCAGGAGTGGATGCGTTACTGTGAGAATAAGTTAGTGAAGGGTGTGGATTCCTTAAATGAGTCCAGGTCCTCCTTTCCTTTTTTGTGCATGTGCTCTTGCCCTTTTGCCATGGGATGACACAGCAAAAAGGTCCTCACCAGTTGTCGCCCTTTGATCTTGGACTTCTTAGCCTTCAGAGTTGCGAGTCAACAAAATTTCTGTCCAGTATAAATGACCCAGTCCCAGGTATTCTGTTACAGCACACCAAATGGACTAAAACAACATTCATTTTGACACTGTCTCATTACTTCGTTTCTTCATTCCTTTTTCCTGACTTTATTCCATCTTCTATGTTCCCTTTCTTTCTGCTATACTATTGTATTTCCTGCTACTGTTATTCTGTCATTATATATTAAGCAAAATCCACTGTTGCAACATTTCTTGAATGACTACTGCTACGTTGCTGTCTTTTTAAACTTGCTACATTGGTTTTCTGAAATAATAGTTTGGAAATGTGTGTGTGTGTTTTAATTAAGAATATATATTATTCTAAAATGTCAAGAGGGTATCTGGGATATCGACATTTCATCAGTTTTCAGAAGTCATGGGAACCAGCAGTTAGCGTAATGGCTATGTCGCTGGATTCCCACGTAGTTGACCGCGGTTCGCGTCCCGGAACTGGTGGCTTAGAACTCAACGCTGGGCGCGTGTGTGTGCGTGCCCAAGATCCCGAGAGGAGAATGGAGGAGAAGGGATTGTGGCGTGGCCATCCCCCCTGGGGAGTGATTTCTCGCTTTCTGTCTCTATGTCTCTCTCTGTCTGTCTGGTGAGCGCAAGCACCCTATAGCGAAAAACCTCTCAAAAAAAAAAAAAAAAAACAGTAGGCTGCAATTCAACTTTCAAAGTTTGTTTGGGTACTGCATGTGGTTCTCCTCCACAAACATGTTTGTCAACTATTCTGCTTCATGTATTAGGTTGAAGAATGTGGAGGAATGTCAGCATCTGCCTTTAATAAATGCAAATTAATACTATTATCAGAGATGCCTAAGCATAAAGATGATAACAATAATAATAAAATAAAGGGCAGAAAGAAAGATAAGTCTAATTCTTGTTATAGAAAGCTCACTCTGATACATGTACAAGGAATTTCAAAGAGTTCATGAGAAAATAGAATTAAAATATAATTTTATTTTGATTCGAAAAATGTTGAAATTCATTTGTAGTTTTTTCATAATATGCATTTTCCATGAACTTTTTTAAAGACCCCTGCTATAAGTGAATTCTGTCATTATGAAAGATTCTTTAATGATTCTTTTTCAGGTTCATTTAAGTGTTAAGTGTCAAGTGATTGTTTTCTGACTATAAACCAAAGAGACAATGAGTCCAATATGCTGAAGGCCAGTTGAAATACAAGGTAAGAAATGAAGACAAAATAATCTATATTTCAATTAAAATAAACTAAAAATACAGAAATGATTTACCGAAATTTTATTTATTCTCAACTTTTTAGCACTTTCTTTTAGTGAGTTCAAGAACAAACATTATATTCTTCTAATTTATCTACTAAGAAGGCCTGCTTCACTTCTTTGCATTTGTACATGAAGATGATTTTCATGGTAGAGTAACAAGGAATGGTGTGTGTATGTGTGTGTGTGTGTATGTGTGTGTGTGTGTGTGTGTGATTAAGGGAAAGTAATTTTCCTTTCTCTGTTTATCTATACCCTAGGTAGTAGATGAGTTCTCTCCATTTTTATTATTTTTTTAGAGAGAGATTTTTGCTAAACAGTGTGTGTGTTTGCAGAGAGACAAAGAGACAAAGAGAAATTGAGAAATCCCCTCCCTCCTGGGGGAATGGCCATGCCACAATCTCTTCTCCTCCAGCCTCCTCTTGATATTCTGGGCACACACACACACACATACACACACACCTGACATGAATTTCAAGCCACTGGGTCCAGGACTCAAACCACAGTCAACCATAATTAAGTCCAGCGACGTAGTTAACTAAAATTAAAAGATAAGTGTACTGTTGTCTGTTGGCACTTTACCAGAGAGCTCCAACTGTCATCATTTTGATCTACTGTTCCCAGGTAACTCTGGAGACCTTCAGTTTTGTTTCTAAGTGGTTCTCCTCTGTGGAACTGTATGTGAGTCTTTGATTTCAGATGTGATAATAGGAAAGTTACACTTAGCAAGGGCATTATTGGATTAGTGGTCATTATGCTCTGCGAGATCTCAAACCTTTATCAAAAAAATTGTAAGGTTATAGGACAGTAGGTGGCATGGTGGTTATGGAGCTGGATTCCCACATGGCTGACTTCAGTTTGAGACCCCGACCTGATGGACTTGCTTTCTCAATTTCTTTCTCTCTTGCTCTTTCTTACTGTCTTTCTCTGGTGAGCACATATGTCTCCCAGCAAATTAAAATAATAATAACAACAAATAAAATTAAATAAATAATTCTTGAGAAGTTGTAAGGTTGTTCAAGATTGTTGACTTTATGCTATTGACATTATTTCATTCATATTCTTTTCTTCTTCATGCCCTCCAGTTTTGTTTTAGCACTATCACACCTGCTTTAATATTGAAAAATCCTTTTCTTGTCTGTGCATATTCCATTTTCTATACCAATTCTTGTTCTTCATCTCTGTCAAAACTCATATAAAGTTAATTTTTTACAAGGAGCTATCTATGGTTAGTCTGGCTTGATATTTTTCACAACTTTATTGCCACAGTATTCAGAAATGAATTTTGAGGTACATTAAGTAACATTAAATTCACTTACATGGTATCCCCTCATGTGTACTTTAGTTATTGTTTTAGTGTAGGTATTTTTGTGTATAAATAGTTTTATCAGGAGTCCCTGAGGTCACGACTGTGCTATGGATTTATTATATCTCCCCTTGTTTCCATAAAGTTCTTTTCTCAATAAAGAAACATTGCTGGCTGACTGCCCAGACCAGAATATAGCAGCTTCTTTATAGGAATGTCTTTTAATGGGATAAAGGTGTTTTGGAGAACCTGGGAATTTTCTGAGCATTCTCCTAGGTATCGCCCTCATTTCTGTGCTTGCCTTCTTTCTTTCTATTTTTTTTGTATGAATTAAAGATCTGAAAATTTATTTTAATTCAGAAAAAGACAAAACAAAAATATAAACTACCCCCAAGAAAAAAACAACTTGCCTTCTTTCTAAATGCCATGCTAAAGGCTCACTTGCTTTTGTCATCTTTCTGCCATTGAGGACATCCTGGAAATTCCTAACTTTCTTGTTTTGTTTTTCCTGCCTCTGCTTCAATAGCAGAGCTCCATTGCTAATGATTCCCACACTATGACAGTGGGAATGTTAATATCACCCAAATTAAAAGGCCTGTATGTTGCTTTGCGTCTAATCCTCATTGGTCCCTGCTGGGTCCTACAACCAGGCTGTGAAAAGTCCCCCAAATTGTGCAGCTGTCTAATGGTTCTTGCTTAATCACTGCAGCACTCACAAATGGCAGATCACAGATAATCAGAAACTCAAATATCAAAAAGGACATTGAATTTCATGAAAATCCGAAAGGCCTGAACCTTCCTAACTTTTTTTTTTAACTTCATCAGTGAAGAGACAGCGCACTGTGACCTTGGCCACTCTAAAATGCGAATGAGTGAGAATGTGGAAGCCTTGAGGAGAACTTTTCAAAATTGGCTAATGGGAATGCTAGGAGAGACTTTGAGAATGAGCTGAGTACTTCTTGATCATCAATTACAGACATTGGTTAGGCATTCACATATAATTGTCTCTGTATATATTCAATTCAATCTCCCTATTCCTGAACTTGTCTTTCCCCTTCCTCTCTGGGCCTCATTCTTCCTTGAGGTAGTAACTAAAGCAATGAGTTGAGAAGAAAAAGCGCAGGAACCTTAGAAGATTTTTGTCCCCCTACCTGTGGACCCTCAAAAACAATTGATAATGACATTGTTGTAACTTAAAACAGCCCTCAGAATAAAGTTAATGAACTTAAAGCCATATGTATATCATGAAGACACAGTAATAACACATTATATTTAAGATTTTTGCTAAATATGTAAATTATAACTGCTCTTTTATGGAAAAAACTAGATACTCTTTTTTTTAGTTCTTTTTTTCTTTTTAAATTTGCTATAGTTTACATGCACTTGCTGGAGACAGAGAGAGAGAGAGAGAGAGAGAGGGAGAAAAAGAGAGAGTGAGAAAATAAGAAAGTACTCTACAGGAGGGGTGACCATACCACGGTCCCTTCTCCTCCACTCTTGCCTCAGGATTTTAGGCATGCATGCACATGCACCCAGAGTGTTTTTCAAGCCACTCGGTCCAGGAATCAAACCACACCATCGGCTATTTAGAATTCAGTTGCCTTCACCACCCACCATACTATGTGAATGACCCCAAAAGTAGGGAATTATGTGAGCTCATGCATATGTTAATTTGCTTTGCTGAAATAACCATTTTGCTAATATTTATTTTTCATAACATCATCCTGTGACATTACATGTACATGAAAATATTTATTTAAACTAGATAAAGGTGATTGACAGTTTTTTAGAGGAAATATAATAGATAAAACTTTGGGGGATTAAATAATTTTATGTATTCACATGTATGATTTATTTAAAAAAAAAACTCTCTTTATTACAAACCAAACCATAAATTCTCAAAAATGTTAACAAAAATAAGACTCTGAGAAGCATTGTGTGCTCCTTCAATAGAGAGTCACGTTCAATAATGTATAGGCAACTATTATTTCATAGCATCCATCCTAAAATTGAGGCATTTAAAAAGAAACATCTCCAGCTAGCTTGAGGCAAGCTCATCTAGGCTGGACTTGGCTGAGTTTGTTTCCAGACCACAGGTCTGTTGGTTGAATGGGTGGCTCAGATCCACATGTCTTTATTTTCCTTGGGGCAGCAAGCTAGTAAGGGGGTGATCTTCTCAGGCCACTGGTAGAGTGCGAAAGAGCAAGCAACCATCATGCATGCACTTTTTAAGACTTTGCATCACTTTTGCTAACATTCTGTAGGTCAATGTAGTCACATGACCTATCCTGAAATCAATGGGGCAATGAAATATATTATATTCATAGGACAAAGGAGTGAGGAAGTGATTTTCTAAGGAATTATCCAAGGTATTTCATCTAGGCTCTCCTCCATTTTACAGATAATACGGGTACTCTAAACAAAGTATTTCCTGGATTTGGAAATTTACCTAAATGTTCTTGATAGGTTCCTGCCCTTTTCCCATTCAGTTCTCTCTGCCCGAATTGATCTTCCTGCTCTTAACTAAATCCTATTTCTATTTCAAAATTTCTACAACATCATCTCCTCTAGGAAGATTGGACTAAGAGTCTCTCCTCATTTTTAATATAGCTCATAGTATTAGTTAGAATTTCTTTAATTACGTATTGGTCTCTCTAGGGTAAGGTTCAGGACTCGATTCTAGATATATAGGAAGTTTTTGTTAAACTTGAATAAAGGCATATGTTCTATGTTTGTTCTTCCCTTATCTAGTTGTCATCTAGATCCATTTTCCAAGTGGTCTGAGAGGAGAATATACACCAATGATATTCCAATGATGATAAAAACTGAATCTCTTGTCTGAACAGAGCATTAGAAATTATAAGGTACATCCATATTCACATAATTTGAAATAAGAAAGTTCTTTCTCTCTCTGTCTGTAGTGCCTATATTTTTAGTCACTTCCTTCATGATCATCTACTAAGTTTGTCCTTGACCTCTTTGTGCTTACTGATCTCCTTTCCTAGTCATTGGTTTTCGTATTGACAAGTAATGCTGGAGAATCTGCAAAGCTGTGAGTACTATAAATTTTTAATTTCAGTTGGACTCTGAAAGAAAGTCTTTTGGCAATCTATCCTGTCAATAATAACTTCCTTTTATCTCCATCGCTACTACAATTTTTGATAGTAATTTCAGTCTCTAATTCATGTTCCAACTTGTTTTATTTCTCCAAATCAGTAGAACTTGTTTAAAGAAAAAATTGCAGGAATTATTTATTTTGTTTTTATCAAAAGAATGCATGCAGTTGCCTATGTATACCATGTTATTCTTTGCCCTGATCTTTGTTCTGGAATCCTGACACCTCTTCTCCCTCTCAAAAACTCTTTATCCACAATTAGTTCATCCTCTTTTCTCTATAAATATATACTTTTCAAACATTCAGATTACTAAATTATAATGACAGGTTTACATGTTGTCCATTAGAAAACGAGCACCGGAGTTTGATAATTTTAGGACATACAGTACTCATCACATAGTTTTCTGATTGGTACAGAAACCTGGTCTCAGTCAGGATGTGGTCTGGAGTGAGAGGGAGTGATAATACCTCCCTTCCAGAGGATGAGGTAGACAGAAAAAATCAGAGATGGAGAGACACATTCATTTAATCTTCAAAGGCAGAAGTGTTGGTGACAAAAATGAGGTCAAGAGATTGATAGCTGCGGAGGATAGGCACAAAGGGTAAGGTCCCCTGGATTATCAGGGTATTGGTGAATATCTGATGGTCTTTGCCCAATTGTGAGGTACTGGCTGTTTGCAGTATAAGTACCCCCACTTACCCATTATGAGACTCGTTAGAATGTATGAATGAATAGAGCACTTAATAAATACTTGACTGAATGAATGAATTGCATATGATGGTTATTATTGTATTCTTTTGTAATGAAATGTATTAGTATTCTATGTAAGAACTCAAAGCACTGACATTTAAGTGCCCACACTCAACTCAAGTCTTCTTTATTCAAGCTTGTTCTTTTTATATTATTTGGAACAAGATTTTGAATTTACTTCGGAGGAAAATCTTGTCAATTCGATGAAACTCTCTATTATCTTCCTCATCTATTTTATGCTCTTTTCAAAAACATCTTATAATCTTAAATAGACTTGGATAGCATATCTCAAGATTGGTGAGATGTGTTTATAAAAAATTCCAGTGTCGGGACCAGCAATTAGTGTAATGGCTGTATCGCTGGATTCCCACGTAGTCGACCGTGATTCACATCCTGGACTCGGTGGCTTAAAACTCACGCCAGGCACATGTGCGTGCGTGCCCAAGATCCCAAGAAGAGAATGGAGAAGAAGGGATTGCGGCGTGGCCATCCCCTTGGGGAGTGATTTCTTGCTTTCTGTTTCTCTGTTTCTCTGTCTATCTGGCGAGCACACCCGCACTATAGCAAAAAACCCTCTCAAAAAAAAAAAAAAAAAACCCCCCAAAAAAAAAAAAAAAAAGGAAAAATTCCAGTGTCACAAAAAATATCAAAATGGACATGAAAGAATATAGTTGCATACTTTATTCTGAATTTATATTTTGCCTTAGAATTAATTTGAAATTTAATTTACAATTCTAAAGTCAAGGTTATCTACTTGATTTCTTCTAAAGAGGACTTTATTTTGTATCAATATATCTCTCTTTCATTTTTTTGACCTCAATTCTTTTTATGTCTAAGTAACTCCACTAGGAGTGATTTTTAAATTTGCTCTAATTTTCTGAAAAGATTTAGTGATGTAACTTGGCTCGTATGACATTTTAAGAAAGAGGAATTAAACTTCAGGGTATTTGGGACCAGCAGTTGGCATAATGGCTATGTTGCTGGACTCCCATGTAGCCGATTGTGGTTCGAGTCCTGGACCCAGTAGCTTAAACTCATGCCAGATGTGTGTCTGTGTGTGTGTGCTCAATATCCCGAGAGGAGAATGGAGGAGAAGGGATTGCGGCGTGGCCATCCCCCCTGTGGGATTATTTCTCGCTTTTTGTCTCTCTGTCTCTCTGTCTTTCTGGCGAGCTGATATGCCCTATAGCAAAAACAAAAACAATAACAACCAAACAAACAAAAAGAACCTTCATGCTATTTGTTTAAACTTTTCCTTTTACCTGAAATATTTAGTCGGTCTGTGACTTTGACAAAATTCCACTCGATTTTTAAAACCAATTCAAGTGATCTCTCCTTTTCCCACAGAAGTGATCTGTATTTCTTTTCTTCAATCAGTTAGTTATTCTTCATATTGCATTCAACCAGTTCTTATGTTTTCCTGTCTTCTGTGTAGACAACAGAAAATCATGTGATTGCTTTCTGTACCCACACTCATACATATATGTTAAATAAGTGATGAGGGCTGAAGATTCAAGGAAATTTAAAAAAAATTAAGAGACCAATCATATGGCATAATGGTTATGTTGCTGGACTCCCACATAGTTGACTGCGGTTCGAGTCCTGGACCTGGTAGCTTTAAACTCATGCCGGGTGCATGTACATGTGTGCCCAAAATCCCAAGAGGAGAATGGAGGAGAAGGGATTGCGGTGTGACCATCCCCCTGGGAGGTGATTTCTTGCTCTCTATTTCTGTCTCTCTCTGTCTCTCTGGTGAGTGCACAAACCCTACAGCAAAAATCTCTCCACAAAAAAGAAAAAAAAGAAAATGGGTGCAAAAGGGAGAACCTGAATGCAATTCAATTTACATTTTTGATGAGTTTGTAAGTACATGTGATCATAAGCCATCATTGTTAGGAACCCAGGAGGAAAAAAGAAAAAAAAAACAAAAAACTGGAGTGAAGACATTGGTTTTTCTTCCTGAAGTGATCACCTGCTGATTGCACCATTCTGAAAAAATGAGTAAAAAACCAATTTTGAGTTAATATGTTGGGGATAGCAGTAGAGAGCAATGTTCATTCTGTCACTAAAGTCGATTGGAAGTGTGATTAGTGCTCTGGGCAGAAAAATCACCTGAATGACCTAAAAATTTATTATTAACCAAACCCCCAATAAGGCCTGGTGTAATGTATTAGGAAGTACATTTCAAATAGATTCATTTATCTATCCATCTGCCTCAATCTAATTTACAATTTGCAATTATAAGCATTTCATTAATCAGCTAACAAGGCATATTTATAAGGCACATTAATTCACAGGTTTCAGCAGTAAAGTATTTTAAAGGCAACCTTGATATTTTAGCAAGGAAAAGATAATGCTGTTTATTTCAGTGCATACTTTTATATTAATGTGTTGGATTGGAAATTAGCTTTAAGCTGTAAATCAACCAGCATGTTAATAATGCTTTTAGTTTATTATTAATTGTTTAAAGAGGTGAATTGTTGATTGAGTCTGGGTGATATATGATAGATGTAACATGAATATCTACACTTTAAAAATACTCAAACAATGGGATTATTAAAGAATAATTTTTTATTTTAGCATGTTGGTTTCTTGTCTTAACTATCTCTCTGAAATAGGATGATAATATCTTAACTATTTCTAAGATTCAAGTGTTAAAAACACACAAAAAAGAGAAATCATTTAGTTTGTAATGTCTTAGAAGTATTTACAATCCTTTTTATAAGCCAAATGATGTATAGTGATTGAATGATTTAAAAAAATGAGAATAAAATATAATAATCTGAAAAAAAAGCTATCCAATGATAATAGTGTGGATAGTAATATCTTTGTCTTGACTTATATGCATGGTAATTGTGCTAGAAAAAGAAATGCTATATGCTGTAAAGATATATGTGATTAAATGTAATTTAAAAATATAATAATAAAAAACCCACAGAAAAACAGGAGGAAATAAAAAGAAAGATCTCTATTAAAAAAAAAAAGAAAAGAAAAACAGTAAAAAGAAAAAAGAAAAGAAAAAAAAAAAACAGTTCATGGGGCCAGCAGGTGGAGTGGTGGTTAAGAACACTGGACTCCCACATGGCCAACCATGGTTTGAGTCCCAGACCTGGTGGCTTGCTTTCTCACTTTCTCTCTCTCTCTCCCTCTCACTCTCTCTCATTCTGTCCCTCTCTGATCAAATTTAATAAATAAATAAATAAATAAATAAAGTAAAAAAAAAAGCAGTTCAGAGCAGTCTGTACAATTCAAGATCTATTTAAAGTTTAAACGTCTGAATAAATGTGGAACCTGAGATTCTGCTTAGGTACCATACCCACCATGGGTATGGCCTGAAAGACATACTTTAATTTACCATAAACAACTGTGATGCTGCAAAAGCATTCTTGCAATGTGGCCCCATCCTTTCTTTTTCTCAGTTCATGATATAAAGAAAAAGGTATAGCCAAAAAATAAAAGCATTTACCATCAACTATTCTGTAATATTTTAAATGACAAATAAGGAGTTTGGAAAACTGCACCTGTGTATCTTCATTCTAAATTGTGTGACAGTGAATAATTATCTCAAGAAATATTTACTTTAGTTACATCTAAGTTTTCTTTCCTTGATCTGAAAGTTTTCTGACA
>NW_006207036.1:442811-483763 GCF_000334495.1 Tupaia belangeri chinensis
AATAATTTTATGTCTCTGAGATAGTATTATGAGACTTTAAAATGTGGAAGAATTGACTTAAAGTACAAGTTTATTTTGGTGCAAAAACTTTTTAACTCATAAATAGTTTTTTCCTAATAGCAATTTTTCTTTTTCTTTTTTTTTTGAGTGGCTCTCCTATATAAGTTTTCTCTTCAAGTTCTCGTCTCTTAAATTGAGCCAAAAACCTGATCTTAATATTTTAGATGGTTTCTGCTCTTACTTTGTATAAAAAAAATCTTTTTTTGCTATTCTAAAGCAAAATAGAGTTCTCAGTAACTTTTACCTAACCCAACATTGACCATCTCATTAAGTGTGAAATATATCAGAAGCATAATCGATGTTTGTTGAAACTCCCATGTCCTAACAGCTAATCCAAAACCTTGTGGTTCAATAGCAAATCTTACCTGATACTAATAACCCTACTCCTATTTTAAAGAGGGCCAGAAAAATGTAAATCTGACTATATTTTTCATTCAGCAGTGTTGCATATGATTATCATCTAGTGCCTGGAGCTTTAGCAAAAAGTATTGATTAGCTTTCAAAGAATGCTACGGGTAGTAAAATGTTGAATTTTGCTGCAGGTAAAATGTGTCCTGTCAAATAATCATCAGCAGTTAATTTACCTGTGTATTTGAAGATTCAAGGAGAGAATTCACATGGGGCAAGTCATAAACCAAAGTAGATATTAATACTGATTTGAGGATTCTCAGTAGCTTTGAGCACTCGTCCCCCACGTGGAAATGCCTTGGCTTTGGGTATTTAGTCACATTACTATTACCATATACATTCTTTCAATTAAAAGCTACCCTAAAGAATCATTGTTTTATACTGCTGAATTTCTCACCTAAGAGGAAAAATAGACTTTAAAATCATACTGACCAGATTAGTTGATACTGAACATACTAAAATCTAATAGTAGCAAGTAAAAAATGTTTTGACCTTATCTCAGAGGCCACAGACCTAGGTGGAAGGTCCCTGGGAAGAGACTCTTGCTTGACTCTAGGTTCTAGCAGTGAACGACCTTGGGAATCAAACATGTCTCTGCTTCTCTGGATTTTTGATACTACAAAATGAGGATTATTAGATTATCTCCAAAGTCATTTTAGTTCTAGGGGAAAAAAAAACAACAATCCAACTTTCAAAACTCATAAACTTAAATTTTGAAGGGATCAGACTCTTCATCACTTTTTCTCTTAGATTATTTGGTATGTTTTGGGAATTGCAAAGTAATTAGTCATTAAAGTGATTACTATTTTTAAGCCCTGGTTGACTTGATTATGAAAACCTATCTAATTGTGACTTTTTTTCTAACCTAAGCAAACTAGAAACAGAATCCACATACTATACTATGGACTGAATATGTAAATATAGTAAAAAAAAGTATCTAGTACTCATAGTTAAGACTATTTGCCTCTCCAGTATGGCTGAACCTTAAGGCTCTGCTTGCATGATCCAGAAATGTGGAGCATGATGTATTCAGAGGCAATTAATTCACATATTACAACCAAGCTGGAACTATAATTTTTTTAAAAAAGCTTTTGAGTAAAGGTCTGAATTGCTACCATTTCACTTCTAAAAATCAGAGTATATTCTTAGTACTATAAGCAATTTCATTAAATAGGGCTTAATACCTACAATAAACTATATTGCAAATGGCTAAGCAGAGATACAGATTTAGGGCAGCTTATGACCTTGTCATTATCAGGTACAAAAGAAGAAGGTGATTTCTTTGTGTATAGTTGCATTTAAATTTTATGACTTAATAGTTGAAATGAGAATTATTACTCATTTTTAGAAGCACTTTGAAGACTAATTTAATGACATACACTTTGGCTATTTAAAAGAGACCTAAGAAAATAATAAAAAGGGAGTTTTATTTGGAAAAATCCCTTGCTTCTTTGAAGCTCATATCAAAATCTAGTAATGTGGTTTGTACTGAATGAATAGATTTGTGAGGGTGGCTGTGGGAAAAGGAGGAGGCTGGTATTCACCCAGAGGCCTTTCCATTTTCTGAAATTGAAAGTCCTCTCAGTCATCATAAATTAAATTTAATTTAAATCAGGTGGTATCAAATATCTAGCAACAATAACTAAACTGGAAAGGGGGAAAAAGACAAAATGAGAGTAAGAAAAAAGGGGCAAACAGCTGAAAATCCCTTCTAAAACAAATAAACAAAAAAGCAAGCTGAAATGAAGAAACTCTTGAGGCTATGTTTTAGTAATTTAGGTTGTTACTCATGTACCAGCCAAGCTCCAAGTTATAAAGGATACAGTGAGAGCACCCTGCCTCAGAGGTATGCAATGAGATTCGTTTCCTTGGTTTTGCTGTCGACTTTCTGAGAGACCTGGAGCAAAATTCAAAGAAATTTAAATGAATGGTGATTGGTAAAGTCAGCAGGATGAGCAGGAAAGAGGAGGGATGAAGTATGGGGAAGTTGAAATAGAAGAAAATCTGCATAGTACAGAGAAAATGTAAAGGGAGGGAGAGAAAAATGGAGAGGTGTGATGATTGGGGAAAAAAGGAAATATGATTAAAAACACTTTTGGGTTCTTGACATCTGTACATTCCAGAAAATTAAGAAAAGCAAAGCAACAGTGGGAGTCTATAAGTTTTTTTTTCTTTTTCCTAGAGAGAATTACTAATCTTGCAAATCAGGAAATTAAGCTTACTTGAAGTCATCATTATTATTTTGTTGGCAATGTGGAACCTTAACTATAACTTGTTTATGGTCTAGAAATACTATATCCAATCTCACAGGTCTTTTACTTCCCTTTAGTCAAAACCACATTATTAGAACATTCTAAAATTCCATAAGGGATTTGAAATGAAATAATTAGTCATTTCAATGGGAGTTTTGGTACTGTTTGCATGTTATTAAATACCCAACATCAATATCAGAATTTGACTCCAAAATAAGAATTATACTTTGTTTTAAAGCAAGGCAATAATACTTAACATTCATATTCTACTGATTCAGAATAGGTAAAATATCAGTAAACAGGACTCAAGTTTACCATTGCAAAACAAATCCTTTATCAACATTGCTAAGTCAATGGGGCAAAAATTTGGCAAGAAATAATTTAAATACTAGGACAACTTTCTTCAAAAGCAGAAAATCACTTCAAAAGTTCATACTCCACTAAGAACAACAATTATGCTAATTAGAAGTCATTTAAATATATTTCTCAAAAAGGTTTAGAAGGTGTTACTAGGTCTTTTGTTAGTCTGGTTGATTTAGTGTATATGACAATATGGAATGCTTTGTCTATCCTTTAAATGGTCAGATATTGTTAGTTGCTTGAGAAATTCTATTTTCCTCTTCTTGCTAGCTAGCAAGTCCAGAATTTTGTTTGACACAACAATATCTCAAGGAATATATTGTCTTTTCCATTTTTCTTTGCAGCTATCTTTAACCATGTAACATTTATAGTTTAAAAGAGTGGAAAGATTAAGTATAACCAATGAAGTTAAAGTCAATGTTTTCTAGGGTTTCTGGGAAGGCTTCATCATTTTTGATGAAAGGGCAGAGCAGCTGGTACTGTTTTTCTTAATTATTTTCTTTTCTAGTACTGACACAGCATGACATGGTGTTTGTAACTATGAGGTGACAAGCATGAAGATGAAAGTCAACATTGTTAAGTGGTGAAAGAAAGGAAAGAACCTGGGTTCTTAATGATGTATTAGAGCAAGTATACTAATGCTAGAAAATGCTTATCTCTAAACTTCTTGTTATTTGATAAAAACAAATTTTCCTTGTTGAAATCACTCTTAGGTATTTTATTACTTGTAGTCAAATTAACTCCCCCCCCACCCCCAGAGATTTTTGCTTTAGGACACGTGCGCTAGCCAGAAAGACAGAGAGGCAGAAAGCGAGAAATCACTCCCCCCGCCCCCCCCGGGGGATGGCCATGCCGCAATCCCTTCTTCTCCATTCTCCTCTCAGGATTTTGGGCATGCACACACACATGCCTGGTGTGAGTTTTAAGCTACCGGGTCTGGGACTTCAACCGTGGTCGACTACATGGGAGTCCAGCGACATAGCCATTACACTTACTGCTGGTCCCTCACTGTGATTTTGATCTGCATCTTCCTTATGCCTAATCATCCACACCGGTCTCTGTATGCCTTAATTTATTCAAATATCTGTAAATACCAAAAAGTACTTTCCTACTGAATATACAGATACGTAGTAGTACTTATTTTTTGTAACTTTGCCTTTTGATCATGTGTGTAGTATAGAAAAGTATATTTCCACAGTTTGAGGCATTTTATGAAAAATGAGATAGTGAAGATATATTGTGCCTTAACAAGTAGATGGAAATGGGAACAAGGTATGTAGATACATGCTAAGTATATAAACTACAAATAATTGTATGATAATGGTAATAAGAAGGGTAGAAGTCACTAGAGTAGATTAGGGATACAAACTGATGACTTGTTGGCTACATCTGGCCTGCAGATGCTTTGACTTTGTTCCATAAAGTATATTTTTAAAAAGTTGGGTTAGTGGCTAACATTGATAAATTGTAGATTTCACATACAAAGTCTAATCTGACATTTTTGAAAAGTAGGAAGACTTGGCAAATCAAGGGCCACCTATTTCATGACAAATATTGGCTGGAGCCAACAGTGAATGCCTAATGAGAGAAAACATGGATTCTCTGGTCACACTACTTCATATTCAGCCTGGCTCTTATAGATCTTTGAATTTAGAAACACTAGGGACCAGTCTAGATGAAAATTTCTTCATAATCATTTTTTCTCCTTCAACTCCTCTTCCTTCTTCTTTGTCATATTATTATTTGAAAGTATAAGCATTTTTTTAAAAGATATTTTTGCTATAGGGTATGTGTACTTACCAGAGAGACAGAGAGAGACAGAGAGACCAAAAGCAAGAAATCACTCCCCAGGAGGGCTGGCCACACCACAAAGCCTTCTCTATTCTCTTCTCGGGATTTTGGGCATACACACCAGCACTTGTGCCCGGTATGAGTTTTAAGCTGCTGGGTCCAGGACTTGACCTGCAGTCAACTATGTGGGAGCCCAGCAATGTATGGTCCAGAGAGCATAAACTTTCACTAAGAATAGCTAGATAGAGCAAAGCAGGAATCAGTTTCTGTTCTATACAGCCTTTATGTCTTATGGACTTACATTAGAAATTCTCAGTAACTCTTTGATAATTGACCACAATATTTGATGGACAAGAAATTTTAGATTAAAATATTACAATAAAGGGTATGATAAATTTAAAGATATTTTTAAAAATATCATATTTCCAATGAACAACACAGCATTAACAAGTTCTAGCCTCCATCAAGGTTCCATATGCATTAATTGAACTAAGAAGATGGTTCAATGAAAACAATCTTCATTTAAATAGAAAAATCCAATGTTTTATATTCAACCTGCCAGAAGAACAGATCTTCTATTATGCTAGTCATAAATGATTGTGGGAGTAAGGCAGAAGAACTATTAAAATTCTTAATTTTTAGTCAATATAGCAGTGGTGAGCTTTGTATCAAATGTTTTATTTAGTCCTTCTGAGATTAAGATCACATTCCTGTGTAGATAAAACTATTAAAATGAACTATAGAGTTTATATATTGGTTTATAGTATGCAAGGAAAGAAATAACACAGTATACAAGACCAAAGAATATCCCATAAGGTCTTAAAAATTAAAAACCAATCTCATAGGAGTAATAGTTTTTAAAATTCACATATGGATAATGATTTGGAATAGTTGAAAACTACCTCATGTCTTATAGTTCTCTTGACTCCTTCTAAAGTGTTTTGCCTTCATAGTGGATGAAGAGAGAGCTGAGGGTGAAAGGGATTTTCTTTACATTTAAATAATCTATTTTAAATGCATACAATATGTTTTCCATTTCCCATTTCATAAGTTTGCTTTTTCAGCTTTCTAAATTTTTAAGGAGAAACATAAAGGGGCTGTTTCTAGGACCATAGGTTTTGACTTGTTGGTTATCTAGATATTTGTTGAGTACCATTTGATTTTCATTCTCATCAGATATAGCATTAAAATTTAATGGAAGCAGAAACACAAGAATTGAGAGGGCAGGAGACAAGAGAATAACCAAGAGTTCTGTTCAGGTAGTGGAATGAGGCTGGAGGAGATTGTCTTCTTAAGACATGTGGCTCAGATAGGAGCATTTGTTTAACTTTTATGTTGTTAAGAAAGGTTTAAATCTAAGGGACAGATCTTCAGGAGTTTGCTCATTTATCCAAGCACTAAGTGCACTTTTTGTTTTAAAGTTTTTGCTCTAGGGCATCTGCTCTTGAAAACAGTTAAGAGACATAGAGACAAAGAGAGGGAAAGTGAGAAATCACTCCCTAGGAGGGATAGCCCATACTGCAATCCCTTCTCTCCCCTTCTCCTCTTAGGACTTTGGGCATGCATGCATATATATCTGGCATGATTTTCTATCTGATGGGTCCGAGACTTGAACCATGGTGTGGGAGTTCAGTACATTAACTACCATGCCACCTGTTGGCCCACACTTAGTCAAATTAAATTACTTCACCAAATTAATCTTAGCAAGTCCATACTTCTCAAGCACAGGTTATTGTGATAAGGCAAACCTCAGACAATGGAGCATAATAGGTATTTTTGGCAAAATGCATAGAATTATTTATTAATATTACAAAGAGTTGTTTATAGTAGTAACTTCAAATAATCTGTACAGAGCTATAAATCTTAGAAAAAAATGCTGTCATAAACAAGATTTTAAAAAACGTACTGTATAGGCAGGGATTGATGACTTTATGCTATCTCAGTGTTTTAAGATTACTATCTTCTCAACAATAATTCATTTCAAAAGCTAAATTATGATAGCTTTAAATCACCCTCAGCTTTTGATGTTTAGAATCCTTCAGTTTCTTAAAATCAAATGTCTTTGCCTACATATGTGCAACCCTAAGCAACCTCAATCCTTCTTAAAGTAAAAGAATAACTGGAAATGATGCAAAAATTAATCTTTGAGCCCATACCGCTACAGCCAGACAGCTCCAACCTTTGGATATTCTGGCAACAGACTGGTTAATCAATTAGCTCTACGGGAAAGAGGTTTTAACTTTTTTTTTCAGTAAGCCCTAGCTATATCTACCTTCCTGCCCTTTGATAAGATTTCAAATTTTAGCAATGATTACTTTTAAGAAGATCAGAACATAAAATCACCAAATATGATTATAGATTGAGTCTACCATTCTAGTCTCTGACTGTTGTAAAGTGCAAGTTGGAATAGAGACAGAGGTGGGTGGGCAGCAAAAGGCAGAAAGAGATGAACTGAAAGGCAATTGGTAATTAAAGACAGCACCAGGGTTTGCCATTCCTCAGATAAATATTTTTGGTAGATACCTCTCTATATAAGCAATATGTCTACAAGTATGTTACAAAATTGTCAAATCACAAACATAAACAACTTACTCTGTCTAATGAGTGCATGTAAAGATTTGTTACAGGGTTCAGGTACCATCTCTTTAGGTTCAGGTCTGGGAGCCTCTCTTCATTTTCTTTGTTGTCAAAGGCCTCATTCCTGGGTAATTTCATTTCTTCCACCACGAGGAAAAGATAGTAATGCTGTTATATTACACATGGTGTGATGGCTCTTTGAAACTCCTTTGTATCGAAATGTATATTTACATTACTTATTTAATGCTTGTTATATCACTCCTCATGGTATATCGCCCAACATGCTGCCCATAAATAGAATCCTTTATTCCTTTTCTTAAAATCTATATTATGATTTATTGATAACAACCACAGTGCTAGTCCTACCCATAGTAGGCAAGAAACTGGGAGTGGTCATTCATGTGGTCATGTTGTATTTGCTCCTTGGAATTTAATAGTGTAATCATGGGTCGACATATCTTACATCCCAGCCTTCCATATACTGCCATCAGCATAGAGCATAGGCAAGGGGGTCCTGGGGTCTCTGGGTGGGGTAATAAGAAAAATTCTATTTACACAAAGAATAGCTATCGCTTGTTAGCCATGTGTTAAGAGCAACCCAGGAATGTATAACATCAATGACCTATTACTGTAGAGGAGAATATGGTCTTAAAGTTCTTGGTGGACGTAGAGATGGGCACTCAGGGAGGATTAATTGATATGTGGTGTGAAGCTCAGGAGGATTGGACTGACTGACTGAGTGCCAGAAATGGGAGTGCACAGGGAAACAATACCTGCTGTCCCTGAGTGCTATAGACTGCAGACTGTAATATAGTCAGAATAGAGATGTTAGTAAGCCATCACATTTTCCCACAACATGACTCAAATCCAGGGGTTGGCTTAAACATTTGGAGTCAATAGTCCTGAACTCTTCCTAGACCTAATGATGTGAATAAGGGTCACTCAGACTCAGGGTGTCAGCACTATTATGGCTGGCCAATGTCATGCAACCATACATAAAAACAAAACCTAAAAACCCTACCACTCTGATTAGTGACAGTGGTCTGCTCCCCAAACTGTGCTCCTAGAATAGGTCTTGGATGGGGAATCAGGAACAACCATATAGGTACAAGTATCAGAGCTCCTGTGACATCTGGTCAACTCCACTCACTGAATAGAGGATTGAAAGTACTCCTGGAATTGGTGCCCAGGTCAGGCTCACATGCCTTACACAAAAAGCATGGGAGAGGGTCAGAGTTAATCCCTTTAAATTGTGCTTAAGTTTCTTTTTTCTTATATTCATAACAGCAATACTATGTATTTAAGGTCAGTGTAATTAAGTTTTTAAGTTCTGTAGGATGGATTGATATCTGTCTTCTTTACATCATTGCCAATGACCACAGCTGTAGTAACCCAGTGAAGATTCATTACCACTGTCTAAGTATGATGAGGGACAAAATTTCACCCAGAAGCTGACACCTACCTCTCTCCACTAGTACACAAAGAAAGTAGTACTAGAAACATATGTCTGCCAGCAGTCTCCTCACATTTAAGCTTCCTTTGAATTAGGCACTCAAAGTAGTACTAGAAACATAGTTGGATGTGATGAGAAAAGCAAATATGAGAGACTATGTCCGCCAGTAGTCTCCTCACATTTAAGCTTCCTTTGAATTAGTTCCTTTCTCCTTGTTCTCTTATCCCTGTCAGTACTGTTCCCATTACCTTAGTGTTACGTTTAGTTCCAAAGTTGTAGGAAGAACAGTTATGTTGAAATTGTAAATACATTTACCTTCTGAATCTTCATTAGAGGGCAATTGGCAGTGGTGCACAGGAAGGTTTAAGGTACATTAACAATTCAAATACTTAAGCCATGACCCAGAGGGGTTTTTATTGAAAAATGTGTTTTAAAATTTAAATTTAATTATTTCATGCTGAAGCACGGGCATATAGATGTAAGGATGGAAGAGAGAGGGAAGCACAGTCCACAATGTCTGGTCACACATCAATCCCCTTCCTCCAGTCCTCCAGCTTATCAGATCTTGAGCACCCTTGCATATGCCTAGCAAGTTTCAGGATGACAAGGCTAGCATTCGATCTGTGGTCACCTATGGGATTCAGCTCCTCTTGAATAGGACATTACATTATGGAGCCAACCCCAACCCAAAATTTCTGATTGACTAGATCTGAAGTAGGGACCAAAAATCTTCAGTTTGAACAATCCTCTCTGATGATTTTCTTGGCAATGGTCTGAGAAACAGATATTATATGAAATCACTATTGCATAAGTCTCAAGGGGATGTTCCAAATTAATACACTCATATTAACTGTGACTTCCTAAAGATAATATCCAATATCCTGACATAACCCTTCAGTACTGGAGAATAATCAGACCAGGTAATAAGAGAAATGATTGACCAGTGGGAGAATTATTCTATTTTTCTTTTTTCTTTTTAGAGAGAGATTTTTGCTATAGGGCAATGTGATTCACTGGAAAGACAGAGAGAGACAGAGGCAGTGAGAAGGAAAGTGAGACATCACTCCCTAAAGGGGATGATCACACTGCAATCCCTTCTCTAATCTCTTGGGATATTGAACATGCATGCACATGTGTCTGGTGTGATTTTTTTTTCCTTTGGAGAGGTTTTTGCTATAGGGCGCAAGCGCTCATGCCTAGCAAGTTTCAGGATGACAAGGCTAGCATTCGATCTGTGGTCACCTATGGGATTCAGCTCCTCTTGAATAGGACATTACATTATGGAGCCAACCCCAACCCAAAATTTCTGATTGACTAGATCTGAAGTAGGGACCAAAAATCTTCAGTTTGAACAATCCTCTCTGATGATTTTCTTGGCAATGGTCTGAGAAACAGATATTATATGAAATCACTATTGCATAAGTCTCAAGGGGATGCTCCAAATTAATACACTCATATTAACTGTGACTTCCTAAAGATAATATCCAATATCCTGACATAACCCTTCAGTACTGGAGAATAATCAGACCAGGTAATAAGAGAAATGATTGACCAGTGGGAGAATTATTCTATTTTTCTTTTTTCTTTTTAGAGAGAGATTTTTGCTATAGGGCAATGTGATTCACTGGAAAGACAGAGAGAGACAGAGGCAGTGAGAAGGAAAGTGAGACATCACTCCCTAAAGGGGATGATCACACTGCAATCCCTTCTCCATTCTCCTCCTGGGATCTTGGGCATGCTCCTGGTGTGAGTTTCAAGCCATCAGGTCTTGGACTCGAATTGCAGTCTGCCATGTGGGAGTCCAGGGATGTAACCAGTTGTGCTATCTGCTGGCCCTGGAACATTGTCTTTTAAATCATAAACTTTATGTAAAAGATATTCTTCCTTTTCTATGTGGGATATACAGAAACTTGGTAGATATCTTAAATTGGTTTGTGTATCTAAAATCTAGACCCCAAGGACCAAATGGTGGCACAGTGGTACGACTATTTTCTGCTGACTCACATGAGAAGGTTCTAGATATCAGGAGGCTTCCCTGGCTACAACATGAACATGTGATCTCGTGATCTAGGATTAGTTGAAGTTGGGGGTGGATCATGGCGGCAAGACCCTGTTGGGGTGTCATTTATCTGTTGGTGTCTTTGTATTTATTTTTCTGTCTTTCTCATTCATAGAAGAAATAAACAATAAACTTTAGAAGTATAAAATAAAATGTGGGCATTAGGGATGAATTAAACAGCATCTTAATTATGCCAAGTGTTATTTCTCAAAATATGGCGTGTACAATCTGTTTCATTAAAAAAAATCTTTCGTTGGTTATAGGAACAGCTGAGCAGTGCAAGCGAGAAAGTTTAAAAATGTAGATACCAGGATCCTGTCCCAGACCTTTTGAATCAGAAGCTCCATGAGTGCAGCCTTGGAATATCCATTTTTGCAAAGTTTTCTAGGTGATCCTTATGCATTTGTGAACCCACAGTAAAATGAAAATAAAAATTTTAGAGATATATTAATCATAAAGGGATATAGTAAATGTTTGAGCATTAGTCCTGTACTTTGGTGGTAATAATGAACTAAATTTATAAAAAATATTTTTTTCTGTAATTTGAAGTGTACCTACATCATTTGTGTTCTGTATGCTTTCTTTCTTTTTCTTTCTTTCTTTCTCTCTCTTTCTTTCTCTCTTTCTTCTTTCTTTCTTTCTTTCTTTCTTTCTTTCTTTCTTTCTTTCTTTCTTTCTTTTTCTTCCTTTCCTTTCTTTTTCTTTCTTTTTTCCTTTTCTATTTTTTTTTAAAGATTTTGCCATAGGATGTGTGTGCTCACCAGAGAGAGATGGAGAGAGACAGAAGCAAAGTGAAAGCCATCAGCAAAGGGAGAATGACCATACGGCAATCCCCTCTCCTCCATTCTTTTCTTGAGACTTTGGGCACCTAAAAAGCACAAATCTTTCCTGGATAAGACTTTCCATACCACACAAGTCCTAATAATATACCTTATGGGTGACTTTTTTTTTTTTTTGGAGAGATTTTCACTGTAGGGCGCGTGCGCTCGCCAGACAGACAGAGACATAGAGACAGAAAGCAAGAAACCCCTTTTAATTCCTCATCCACTGTTTTTATTTTTATTTTATTATTATTATTATTATTTATATTTTTCTTCTCCTTTTTATTTTAACATTCAATCACTATATATGAGAATTTACCCAACATGAAAGCAATTTCCACACCTGTGTGCAGGTTCTGGTGAGTGGGAGACAGCTCCCTCTCTGCCTCAGTGGTCTTCTTAATATTATTTAAAGTATACATAGAACAGCAAAGCCAGAACGAAGAAGACTTAACTGGGTCACCTTTGTTTCTGGGACATATGCCAGTGCCAGTCAAATGCACTTTACAACATCAATGGATAAATACAATAGTATAAAATAAATTTTAGTGAGATTGCGTTTGGAAAAATGCTTGTGCTTCCCCAAAATTTGCATGTTGAAATACTAACCACCAAATAATAGTATTTAGAATTGGGGTCTTTGGGAGGTGATTAGAGTTTGAAGTTGGAGCCCTTATAAATGCTGTTTGTCCCTTTATGAAAGAAACCCCAGTGAGCTCTCTCACCCTGCTACAGAACCAGCAAGAGTGTTCTTGTCACACACCCAATCTACCAGTGCCTTGATCTTGGATTCCCCAGACTGCAGAACTATGAGGAATGCATGTTTATTGTTTAAGTGATCCAATATTTCTGTTATAACAGACTGAGTAGACTAAAGGCATTTAATGTTGCTTTGTCTATTTCCTTAAAAAAGAAAAAAAACCCACACATCAAAACAAACTTGCTGTTCTTCATGCCCCCTTTTCTCTAGACTGGGTATTTTATGTTCCTACTCTGCATAATAGTCTTCCATCCCACTGAATCTACTGCTATGATAGTCAGACTGCCTTTCTGCTCCCAGTAATTAAGGACTTTTTTCATTTTGTTCATCGATTTGTAGCACTCTGGCTGTCATGATGATTAATCAACAGAAATCTTTTTTAAATACCTACAATAATCTTGTACATGACTAATGATTAAAGTCTGTTCAGTGTTAACAGTAAAATCTGTCCAGTGATGGGTGCTTAGGAGCTTTCAAAATCTAATAAATGGCGAGTGGACAGCAGGTGGTATAGTAGTTAAGGTGCTGGACTCCCATATGTCTGACTGTTGTTCGAATCCTGGACCTAGCAGTTTGAGACTCACACCAGACACGTGTGTGCCCAGAATTCTAAGAGGAGAATGTATGACTGTTGTTCTAATCCTGGACCTGGCAGTTTGAGACTCACACCAGACACATGTGTGCCCAGAGTTCTAAGAGGAGAATGTAGAAGGGATTGCTTTGTGACCTCCCTGAGGGTGATTTCTTGTTTTCTTTCTCTATGTTTCTCTCTCTCTAGTGAGCACACATGCCCTATAGCCAAAAAAAAAAAACTCTCAAAAAATCTAATAAATGGCAAAAACTATAGTGTTCTTAATGCTTTTATTGCTGTCATGCTGCTGTGCACAGTTGCACATGGTGTACTGCTAGAGTCTGAACCCACCTGTCAGTCAGGAGTCAGAGGAAAGATTTCAGAAAATAGGGACTGTGCGCACGGAATTCAATTATTGCTTGGGGAAATAAAAGTAATTTATATTCATGTGTTATACAATCTAATTACCTATAAAGTAATAGTGTCTTGAAAATATTCAAAGTAGGCATAAAATAGAAAGCTTGGGGAAGTCTCAAGGAATTACTTGATGGAAAAGAAAAAAAAAAAAAAAGAGCCTGAACTAAAACTTTATAAGAAATATGGGTATTTAGGTACTCTTTTAATATTACTCTCATATATTCTATTCTTCCTATTCTCCTTTTTTATATTCTATTCCTTCTAATATATTCTTTACTTTTCAATTAGTATCATGATCCACCAGTAGTTTTTTTATCTACAATATGAAACACACTATTCAAAAGACTCTACAGAGAAGTCATAGGACTTAACACGAGAAACTTCTTTGGAAAGAGAGGGGGACAGGCCTTCAAAGGTAGTCTAAGGATATTAAGAAAAAACAGTCTAAGTAATTACAGATGATCCTCAACTTATTATGCAGTTATGGCCCAATAATGTCATTACAAGTTGGAAATATTTTAAGTAGAAGTGAATTTAATGCACCTAATCTCCCAAAGATCATAGCTTGCCTTGCCTACTTAAATATGCTCAAAATACTTATATTATCTCCAAACACAGTTGTGTTGAATATCTCATGTCATTTTTTTGAATACTGGGAAAAGATAAAAATTTAGAACTTTCAGTATGGTTCTACTAAATGTGTGTCACTTTCATGTCATTGTAAGGTGAAACCATCATAAGTTGGGAACTATCTATATTAGGCAATTGTTAGGCGATAATTTAGGAGTCAGTGTAGGGTTTTGAGTTGGGGTAGCATTATCACTGGTAAAGTTTAGAAAGACAAACGTGGCCTCATTGTGTAACAATATGGGAGAGCTTGTTAGCATGCTATAGGGATAGTCCGTAAGAAATCTCCATCAGATTAGATATTAAAGAGTAGGAAAATTGTTACAATAGAATTTACAAAAGGCCATTTTTAAAAAGAAATAATAAAGTTTAAAAAAACATTTTGAATGGAAAGAGAAAGAGAGTAGAAGGACTTAGAAAGCATCCAAAGCTTTTGGATGATTAAAACATTTGGATGTCATCATGGGCCAGATTGTGTTTCCGAAATTTAAATGTGTACAAAATTTATGTGTGGAGGTCCTGATTACTAGTACCTAAAAATGCAAGAGATGGCACCCTTGAAGAAGTTGTGAAATTAAGATGATTTTAGAGTGAGTCTTAATCTGATTTCACTAGTGTTCTTTTGGAAAGAGGAGGCTATGCCTGGTAGAAAGAGGGCGACCAGAGGTGCACACGTGCAAGCATGGAAGGACAGCTCTGTTAGAATGCATTGACAAGGTGGCCATCTGGAAGCCCGGGAGTGAGGTAACCTCAGGAAAAATCATCTGTGCCAGAGCCTTGATCTTAGACCTCCAGCCTCCAAACTATGAGGAAATGGATTTCTGGTGTTTAAGTCACCCAGTCTGGTATATTGTTATGACAGCCTGAACAATCAAAAACCTCAATGGGAACCAGCAGTTAGCGTAATGGCTTTGTCGCTGGATTCCCATGTAGTCGACCGCGGTTTGCGTCCCGGACCCGGTGGCTTAAAACTCACGCCGGGCGCGTGTGCCTGCATGCCCAAGATCCCGAGAGGAGAATGGAGAGGGGATTGTGGCGTGACACACAGGAGGTGATTTCTCACTTTCTGTCTCTCTGTCTCTCTCTGTCTGTCTGGCGAGCGCACGCACCCTATAGCAAAAAAAAACTCTCAAAAAACAAAACAAAACAAAACAAAAAAACAAACCTTGATTAACAGAGATAGAGACATCAAAAAAAAGAGTCAAGGTTGGGTTTGGTAGGAGGTAAAATAGGATATGTTATCCTGGGATTTTGGATATATTGAGCCTGAAATTTTTATTTTTTAAATTTTTTCTTCTTCTTTTTCTTTTTCAAACATTTGATTGCTATATGCTTATAAAGGGAATTTACCCAACATGAAATACACCACAGGACAGTTCAGTTGAGAATACTATACACGTTATCAACAACAGGTAATAAACCACTTCTGTGTCCCACAATGTCTTGCCTCTCTATTTTTTTCCCCCTGATTTCCTTCCCTGTCCTCTTTCTTCTCTTCTCCCATCCTACCTCCTCACTGTTTCCAGTGTTCATAACTATTTTCAATGCTTTTAAGCCCTCCAATATTCCAATCTGTACCATAGAGTGTGGATAATTGGTATATATTAAGTCGAGAAATACAAAATCTTTTTTTCATAGCCTGGCTTGAATCACTCAGCAATAAATCTTCCATATTCAACCACATTTTACCAAATGCCAGAGTTTTGTTGTTTTCTGTGACTGAATAGTATTCCGTAGGGTATATGTACTACACTTTTTCAATTTATTCATCTGTTCGTGGATATTTGGGTTGTTTCTATGTCTTAGCAATTGTGAATAATGGTACAACAAACATTGACATGCAAGTACTTTTCTGATAGCCTTCTCCTGTCCTTTGGGTATACCCAGGAGAAGAATTGCTGGATCAAATGGTAGTTCTATTTGTAGGTCTTTAAGGAAACTCCATATTGTTTTCCACAGTAGCTGGACCAATCTACATTCCCACCAACAGTGTAGGAGAGTTCCTTGTTCACCACAACCCTACCAACACTTATCACTTGTTTTATTTTTAAACTTCACCATTCTGACAGGGGTTAGGTGATATCTCATTGTGGTTTTAATCTGCATCTCTCTTATGATGAGGGATGTTGAGAATTTCCTCATAAGCTTTTTGGCTATTTGTATGTCTTCCTTAGAGAGATTTTTGTTCAGTTCATTTTCTTATCTTTTAATTGGGTTAATCATTTTAAAAATTAAATTTAGCATCTTCATTTTTTAATTTTTATATTACATTTAATCACATATATCTCTACATTTCTTTTTCTAGCATGATTACCATGCATATCAGTCAACACAAAGACATTACTATTCACATCATCATTATCAAATAGCTTTTCTTTTTCTCAGATTATTATTTTTTTATTCTCACTATTTTTTAAACATTCAATCACTATACATCATTTGGCTTGTGAAGAGAATTTACCTGACATGAAATACTTCTCAGACCAGTCCAGTAGAGAATATTATACATGTCATCATCGACAGATAATAAATCATTTCCATGTCCCACAAATGTCATGCCTCACTATTTGTTCTCTTGGTATCCTTCTCTATTCTCTTCCCTTCTCCCCCTCACCCATTCCACACTGTCTTCACCATCCATAACTATTGTCACTGCTTTTATGCCCTCCAATATTTCAATCTCTACAATAGAGTGTGGATAGGCGGTATATATTAAGTGGAGATATACAATATCTTTCTTTCATAGCCTGGCTTGATTCTCTCAGCAATAAATCTTCCATATTTGACTACTTTCTATCAAATGCCAGGGTCTTATTGTTTTCTATGGCTGAACAGCATTCCACAGAATATATGTGTCATAGTGTTTCAATCCATTCATCTGTTAGTGGACATATGGATCGGTTCTATGTCTTAGCGATCATGAATAATGCTGCAATAAACATTGATGAGCAAGTGCTTTTCTGACTAATCTACAGTCCCACCAACAGTGTAGGAGACTTCCTCATTCACCACAACCCCTCCAACTCTTATCACTTGTCATATTTTTAATCTTCACCATTCTGACAGGGATTAGGTGATATCTCATTGTGGTTTTAATCTGCATCTTCTTTATGATGAGGAATGTTGAGCATTTCTTCATATCCTTTTCGGTTATTCATATTCTCCTTAGAGACATTTTTGTTCAGTTCATTTTTCCATTTTTTAATTGGGTTATTTTTTTTTTTTTTGTAAACCTCTTGATTTCCCTGTGTATTCTGGTTATCAGTCCCTTATTGGAGGCATTATTTACAAAAATATTTTCCATTTTGAGGGTTGTCAGTTCACACTAATTACTGTGTTATTTCATGTGCAGACGTTTCTTAATCTGATACAGTCCCACTTGTTTTTTTAGGAATTATTGCCTGTGATCTGGGAATCTAATTTAAGAAGTTTTTGCCTACTCCACACTGTCCCCCACAGTTTCCCCAATGTTTTCCACCAATAGTTTTAGTTTGAGGTCTTAGGTTCAGATCTTTGATCCATTTTGAGTTGATTTTTGTTAATGATGAAAGATGAGGATTCAATTTTATCTTTCTGTGGGTGGATATCTAGTTTTCCAGCACCATTTGTTGAAGAGGTTTTCCTTTCCCTATGATTGACTGGTATCCTTTGTCAAAAATCAGTTAGATGTAAGCTTTGGGGGTTATTTATGGGGTCTCTATTCTATTCCATTGGTCCACTCATCTGATTTTGTGCCAATACCACGCTGTTTGTATTATCACAGCTTTATAGTATATTTTGGGGTCAGGGAATTAGAAGCCACCCTCTCCACTCTTCTTGCACAGGATTGCTTTTGCAATATGAGGTCTTTTATGATTTCAGTCAAATTCTATGATCGTCTTTTCTAGATCTGTGAAGAATGTCTCTAGCATTTTTAATGAAATTGCATGAAATATGTAGACTTAATATCTTTTTTGAAATTTAATATGTAAATGTGTAGATTTAATATCTTTTTTGAGATTTTCATAGGTTTCTTTGTAAAGGTCTTTAACTTCCTTAGTTAGGCTTTCCCCTTGGTTTCTTATATATTTTGTAGCTATGCTAAAAGGGATTCTTTTCTTCAGATCTACTTAATTCAACTTGTTATTCATATACAGACACGTTATAGATTTTTGGATGTTGATTTTGTATCCTTCCTCTTTACTGCATTCATTTATTACTTCAGGAAGTTTTTTAGAAAACCTTTGGCCTTCTAAGTATACCATTATGTCATCTGCAAATAAAGATATTTTCAACTCTTCTTTGCCTATTTGAATGCCTTTTATATTATTTCTTTTCTGATTGCATTGGCTAAAACCTCCAGCACTATATTAAAAAGAAGTGAAAAAAGTTGTCAGTCTTGTGTATACCAGTTTTGAATAGAAAAAATTTTTAGCTTTTCCCCATTCAGTATAATGTTAGCCATAGTGTTTTCATAAATGGCTTTTATTATGTTGAGAAATGACCCTTTTATACCATTGTTGCTGAGAGTCTTAAAAATGAAGGGATGTTGGGAACCAGCAGTTAGCGTAATGGCTATGTCGCTGGACTCCCACATAGTCGACTGTGGTTCGTGTCCCGGACCCGGTGGTTTAAAACTCACGCCGGGCGCGTGTGCGTGCGTGCCCAAGATGCCGAGAGGAGAATGGAGGAGAAGGGATTGCGGTGTGGCCATCCCCCCTGGGGGGTGATTTCTCGCTTTCTGTCTCTATATCTCTCTCTCTGTCTGTCTGGCGAGCACACACGCCCTATAGCGAAAACCTCTCAAAATAAAAAAAAAATGAAGGGATGTTGTATTTTATCAAGTGATCATATGATTTTTATCTTTATTTCTGTTAATATAGTGTATTATATTTATGGTCTTGCATTTGTTGAAACACTCTTGCCTTCCCTGGAATAAAGCCTACTTGGTCATGATGAATAATATTTGCTATATTTTGTTGGATACAATCTGCAATATCTTGTTGAGAATTTTTGAATGTATATTCATCAGAGATATTTGTCTGTAGTTCTTTTTTTGGTCATGACTTTATCTGTTTTTGGAATGAGGATGATGAAGGCTTCATAAAATGAAATTGGGAGGATTCTTCCTTTTGGATCTTCAGAAATAATTTGAGTAGAATGGGGGTTAACTGTTCCTTAAAAGTTTTGTGGAATTTAGAAGTGAAGTCATCATGACCTGGGCTTTTCTTTGTTGGGAGGTTATTTATTACTGACTCAATTTCATGGCGTATTATGGTTCTATTCAGACTTTCTTGGTAGATTATGTATATCCAGGAATTTTTCTATCTTCTCCATGTTCTCTTGTTTGTTGTCATATAGTGGTTGATAGTATCCTCTAATATTGTTTTGTATTTCTATTGCTTCTATTGTAATATTGCCTGTTTCATCACATGTTTGATTCATATGGTTTCTTTCTTTCTTCTTTATCAGTCTAGCTAATGGTATATCAATCTTGTTAATCTTTTCAAAGAACCAGATTTTGCTTTTATTTATTTACTGTATAGTTTGTTTATTTTCTAATTCATTTATTTCTGATTGAATATTTATTATTTCTTTTCTACTTGCATCTTTTGGGATTGTTTTGGTTATTTTTTGAGTTCACTAAGGCATGAAGTTAGGTCGTTTATCTGCTACATTTCCATCTTTTTCTCATGTGCACTAATTGCTATGAATTTCTCTCTTATGACTTTTTGGCTTTGTCCCATATAGATGATTGAAACTCATACACTTATTATCATTTGTTTCCATAAATCTTTTGATTTTAGACCTAATTTCTTTGGTAGTTGTGAAGTCATTGAGAAATATGTTGGTTAGTTTCTATGTGTTTGTGTATTTTGGAGGATTTTTCCTGAAATTAATAATTTATTGATTTACTTTTACATTTATCCACAAACATTTATTTTACATATCAAAAAATTTTGCTCATACTCCATGGTTCTTGACAGTTTATAAACAACTTTCCAGAATTCAAAATACTGAATTTTAAAGATAATGTTCAAAATATTTCTTATAATTTTGTATAATTGTGTTTGTGACTCTATAACAACAGAAACAGTATGGTTTTAAATATTTTTGAGAAAATATTTACATGTCAACTACTAAAATTGTTGAAAAATAAATGCCCAGCACACGAGTCACACATAAGCCTTCTCAATTCAACCCTGCCTACCAAGCATTCTGTGATATACCATCTGCTAGCAAAGATCAGTCTCTTTGTCTTCCTTCAAAGTTTTTCTCAAGATAATCCTCTGGAGTGGTTGCTCTTTTGAAATCTCTACTGATTACAATGCTGGGCTAGAAAAGTCCAGGTTATTTTGTTTTATAAATTCTTTCATATATCTTCTCTAATCCTCTCTGCCAGGCAGTACTATTTACGGTGCCAGGCCATCTTTTTAAGAGCTTCTGATTGCTTACTTGAGATCCACCTTAGTTCCATAGTTTTCTGATTGATCTTCAGATATTACATTCCAGTCAAAACCCTGTCCAATAATGAGTATTTCCAATTTCTGATTCGATGCAACAAGTATTATTGAATTTAATCAAATAACCCTTTTAATGTTTCGAATACATCTTCTCATTCCTTCCTTGCCTGCTTTGTTTCAGTTGAGAGGTTTAACATTAGCCTAAAGGATAACTTGGTAAGTTACTTGATGTTTTCCCTTGCCATTTTTAGAATATTGTTTTTGTTTTTAATTTTTACCAATCTGGCTATGATGTGTCAGGGGAAAGATCTTTTTGTGTCGATTCTACTGAGGGTCCTTTTTATTTCTTGGGTCTTAATTTCCCTGTGTTTCCCTGTATTTGGAATTTTTTTTTTTTGGAGAGGTTTTTGCTATAGGGCACGTGCGCTCGCCAGACAGACAGAGAGAGACATAGAGGCAGAAAGTGAGAAATCACCCCCCAGGGGGGATGGTCACGCCGCAATCCCTTCTCCTCCATTCTCCTCTTGGAATCTTGGGCACGCACGCACACATGCCTGTCATGAGTTTTAAGCCACCGGGTCCGGGACGCAAACCACGGTCGACTACGTGGGACTCCAGCAACATAGCCATTACGCTAACTGCTGGTTCCCATATTTGGAAATTTTTCAGATAGTATTTCACAAAAGAGGTTTTCAATGTCTTTAGCAGACACTTCACTTTCTGAATTACCCATCATATGGATATTTGGACATTTTATGGTGTCTAGAAATTCCTGTATGTTGTCCTCATTTTTTAAAATTTTTTTTCTTTCTTTTTGGTTATTTGGTCTATGCTGGAGATTTTGTCTTTGATGTTAGAAATTCTTTGTTCTTTATGTCCAATCTGCTCTAAATGCTTTTTAAGGAGATTTTAATTTCCCGTATTGTATTCTCCATTTCCAGAAGTTCTGTTGGATTCTTTTTAGGATGTCTATTTCTTTATTAAATTCCTCTTTCATGTCCTGAAATGATTTTCTGATTTCCCAAAATATTGATTTTTCTTGCATTTCATTGAGTTTTGTCACTATGAATATTTAAAATTCTTTTTCTGACATTTCTGTGTATTTTTCTGTGCTTTTCACTATTGATAAGGGCCTACTACACTCACCTGGGGAAGAACAACCACCTAATTTTCTAATATTTCTTTGGGATCTGTGCTGGTTTCCTTTCATCTGATGCAGTATTCATTTTTTCCCCCTATTTATTGGAGTAGAATTTTTAGTGCTTGTGGAGGAAATTTCTTTCTTAGTTCCCAGATTTGTTCCTATTGGAATGTGCTGTCTCCCAGGTAAGAGGAATTAAAGGTAACTTCAGTGTTTTCTTCCTCTATCAAATGTTCAGTTCTTGCTGATGTGGTAGCTAGCTAAGGAGATCTAACTAGGTAAAGAGGAACAAGTTCTGCATTGTACAAAGTGGTATACCAGAAGTTCCAAACTTGTTTCCAGGGCATAAGTGCAGACTCACCATAAAGCTTGTCCAGACTGTGCTCAGGACTCCTGGCAGGAGGGCAAGGAGAGGCCAGGCTGCTGGACTGGTGGGCAATACGGGATTCAAAGCTGTTCCCAGGTCCCAAGTGCAGACTCATCCTAAAGCCTGCCTAGACTGGGCTCAAGACTCCTGATGGGTGGGCAGGGTGGGACCAGGCCTCTGGAACCCCATGCAGCTCTTAAAGTAAGTTTTGATTATTTTACTAGAGGTGAACCTTGCTATAGGTTCCTAGTGTGTAGAAACCAGGCATGCAATTAAATATTCTAAAATGCAGAGGTCAGCTCCCACAGCAAGGAATTCTATGGCACCTCCACTTTTTAAGAAAAAAATAGCCAAATGGTGTGTGTGCTTGCTAGAGAGGGTCTGAGAGATGCTATGTGAAAAAGCTCCTCCATGGGTGATGGTCATACTGCAATCCCTCCTTCTCCACTTTTCCCTTGTTTTGTTGGTATTTTGGGTATGCATGCACATGTACCTGGCGTGTGTTTTTTTGTTGTTGTTATTGTTATTTAATTAATTAATTTATTTATTTATTTACATTTTTAATACATTCAATCACATTATTTAGCTTACAAGGTGATCATTTCAGTATATGAACATTTCTCCCCGGTCGAGTTGATCAAAATTTAACAACACTACCTCCTTGTCTCAACAATGCTGTCTTTTTATCCCTCCTCCAAATGTTCTTCCCCAGGCTCCACTCCTCCACACATACCATATCTGGCATTCACATCCACTTCTTGTGTTTGTACATCCTTTAGCCCATCAGTTTCAGTTATAGAGTGCGGACATTCAGTATATATTAAATGGGGACGTACGGTGTCTCTCCTTCATAGCCTGGCTTGCTTCACTCAGCAGTAAATCTTCCATATTCTTCCACTTTCTGTCAAAAGCCAGGGTTTTATTGTTCTTAATGGCTGAATAGTATTCCATAGAGTACATGTGCCACAGTTTTTCAATCCATTCAGCCATACAGGGGCATTTGGGTTGGTTCCATGACTTAGCAATTGTGAAAAGTGCCCTGGTGTGGTTTTTTAAGCTGTCAGATTTGGGACTCAAACCATGTAGTTGACTATATGGAATCCAGCCACTGTAACCACCATGCTGCTGGCTGACTTGCCTCAAAATATTATTAGTGCTGACATTGAGAGGCATGGTTCAAGACCCAAATCAGAGAACCATCAAAATGGTTTATCCTTTCTGAACCATTGCAAATGACATGTTGTTTAATGATTTAATAGCATATCAAATTGCAATATTGTATGTAAAAAAATGTATGGCTTGTTCCTTATTTTGAATAAAAGAATAGACAGGCTTTTTAAGAAATTGTAAAATCTAGACCTTTATTGTGGCAATTGCTGTGATCTCAGAGTCACATTTTTTTCTCAGCAACAACAGAAACTCAAATTAGGTGAGGGTAGAAATGTACCTCTCTTGAAGACAGGGATGGCCATGTGAAACAGATCTAGCAAATAAAATGTAAGTAGTATTTTCTGATATTATTTTTGTGAAATTTCATTAAGAGACAGACTAAGTTGATATTTGCCTCTGCCTCTTATATGTCCATCTTCCAGCCTAAAAGATGGGTGTAATAGCCTGGGAGAGGCAACAATTTTGTGACTATTAGGTAACAATCATATATTAAAGATATTTGAGTGAAAATAAGATGGAACCAAGATTTCTGAACATACTCAGTCCTGCCATAACAGTCCAGCTATGACCTCCTTTCAAAGAGAAAAGTAACCTATTTGTTTGTCACGGCTTTTCAATTGACTGTAATCTTTATTCTGTAATTATTTTCATAATGAAAATACATAGTGTTAATAGAGTTACATAATCATCATTTTAAAGACATTGTAAAGTATTTAAACTTTACCTATGGTTAGAAAAAAAGACTGATCTTAACAGAAGACACCCTACGTTTTGCAGGAAAGAAACTCTCTTTGGAAGAAAAGTAGGGTAAATTAACTGCCTGGGGAACAAAAGTGAGATTTTTCAGGGCATTGGTTGGCAAGACACATGGATTTTAAAATCTTGTTAAACTATTCTACATGAGAAATTAACTTGGAGTTATGGAAAATGATGAGCATGAGTAGAGGAAGTGGGCTCAGCTCACAGTGGAAGATAAAGCTGGAAAATGGCTGAAAATAATTAATTCCAGGTATATGCAATATTTAATTTTAAGATTTTTGTGTTATAGTGATAATAGAAATCAGTCCTGGATACAGAACCTTCAGTGAAGTCTACTGTATGCTTTGTATATGCAGTTTTAAATTTTTATTATTTTTATTTTAGTGAAATTCAAGTATGAAAGGAGGGCATATTTCATATCTGAGTAGGCAAGGAAAAGAGAAGGGGAATAATTGTTGGACAAGAGTTGAAAATCCCATTAATAATCTAGCAGAAATGAAAATGAAGGGTGTTAAGTGAATTCAAAGGGAAAAAAAGTGAAAGGAGTGGGGTTTGGAGCAAAAAAAATGTTATGGCAGGAAGAACAGACTACTCAGGAAAGGAAAATGCTAGAAGAATGCTAGATGAAGAGAACTGGAGAGAAAACGGGGACAACTTAACTATAAAATATCACAATGATTCTTTGATGTTTAAATCAGAATTATGCTATGAGAGTCTTTTTTTTTTTTAATGCATTGTCATTTACTATAGTCACCTTATTGTACAATAGACCTTTCAGACTCATTCTTCTGTAACTGAAACTTTATATCCTTTGACCAAAATTTCCTAGCACTATGCCCCTTCCTGCCCATATAAGCTTTTAGTCTTTCTTCGGTTAATTTTTAATAAAGGAAATGGAATGATAGGGTTAGAGAATTTGAAAAAGTAAAGTACCTTCCTCTGATTATCTAAAAAAAAGAAAAAAAAAACTACGTTTAGTGTTTTTAACTTCGTGTCAAAGCAATCAAAGGAAGAAAAAAAAATAGTACTGTCTAGTCTGAGATAAACAACCATGAGAGTTTTATTTCAGGCCTGAGAAGAAGATCGTTTAAAATGTGAAACATGAGTTAGAACATAAAGTAAATTAAAGATGAATGCTAAGAATCAATAACAAAATTTCCTGAAGGCACTCATTTCCTTAAGGTTGCTCAGAAAATACATCTTTTCAAATAATGGTTATAGAATTTTTGTTCTGCCATTAAGAAAGGTTATAATTTTGAACATTTATATGTATATGAGGAGCAGCCAGCCACCACCATCTGGCAACTTGAGGTATACTGGAATTTGATTCTAAGGCTTCTCGCTCTCTCTCTCTTTCTCTCTTTGTGTGTGTGTGTGTGTGTGTGTGTGTGTGTGTGTGTCTATAGCAAAATATTAACACTTGTTGACATAATATCCAAACTTGAATAAATATACACAAAGGAGGAGAAGTTTTATGTGCTAAAATTTTTAAAGATTACTTTATAAAATGACAGCCAATGTCACACTTACATAAAAAATAAATAGATAAACTCATTTTAGAAAATTAGGTAGCATATATACAAACCAAGTTTCTAAAACTTGTCCATCAGTTGAGAGATGATAGGCTATTTCATAAAGATGAAGTAAGTTTCTGACTAAAAAAGTTATGAATTTTCACCTTGTGTCTCATTGAAGTCTATACACATGCTTTAAGAAAATTTGACAAAGGAAATGGAAATTTGGAAAGGAAATTAGATAGAGTATGTGTACATGGAACAACAACAAAAAATCAAACAATCCATTAAACTTACACAGAAAGACCACCTTCAGAGAATAGTAAGCCAAACAATTGCAGAAAAATGCTCAAGACTTACAAAATTTTTAAACAAAAATCTAATTGAATTTAATAGTTAAATTTATGAACACAAAACACTTAAGCAGATTCTTGTCCTTTATACATTTAAATGAAAGGGTAGATCTGTTTTCTATAATTTGAAATGGTTCATCTTTGAAGATGTAAAGCTAATTATAGATTTTTCTTCATGATACTGCAAAGAAAATGCTCCTTTTTTATTTTTTATTTTTGGTTTGTGTAATAAAAGAAACCAGCTAAAAAGTCAGGTATTTCTTCCACCTATATAATTTTTCCCATTAAAGTTTTTATCTATGTTACTTACTTCAGTGAATATATCAGCCAAGGGAACAAGTTGCTACTACAGACATCCATGAAAATACTATTTCCATGAGTAGTGGGTGGAGTCCAGCTCACCCAGTGAATGAGCCTTTAGAGTTTAAAGGTGTCTAGAATATTTCAATATAATTGGCACTTGACCATTTGATCAAATAAATTCTCAGTGCTGAGAGAACATCTGAACTCTAGTTCCTGAGGCAGAAGGGAGTTTACTCCAGTTCTTTTTAGGTATTAACTACCTATACACAGTCTGAGGACTAAAAATAAATAAATGATTACATCTCTTATCATTTATTTAAAGATAGGCTGTTAAATAATTTAATACAATTGATCTGTTGAATACAGTCTTCTTCAGATAGTATTATTTGTAACAACAGCTTTATCGATTAAAGCAATTGCATGCATAAATGCTGCAAAAAGAAAGAGGAAATCAGAAATATGGAACCCCTAGAAATAAATCAACAAAATATGTAGATATAAAGGTATGTCAGGGTATTTCACACCTCTCAGATATTAAGGGTTTAGTAATTTGATATTATGGGCAAAGTGTAGGTGGTTAAGTGTACTGTAACCCATTCCTTCTATCTAAGTGTAACACTTGGTACAAGGTAGGCGAAACATTAAGTGACTTAACTTCTGCTTCTCTCAGTTCACTCATTCACTGCACACCAGAGGACCTAGGAAACTTTATTTTGCTTATTATTGTGCAATGTGTGAGAAATAGCAAAGAAAAGCTGAATTACATTCCTGAACTCAAGCAGTTTTCAAAAATGTATTAATAGTAGGTCAAGTCTATATTGAAAAAATCAAGTGGAGAACTTGTAACAAACCTGGTGATTTGGATCTTTAGAGGTACACTGGCTAAAACATTTGGAAAAAAAATTAAAAGTAGTTCTCTCCCATCCAACTGTTTCGTGAATGATCCAAATGAGGATGACATCAATGAAGGAAGATGCAGAGAAAAATTTCAAAATTAATAAAAAAGTTTCCACTTAAAAAAAAAAGGGGGAAGGTGAGCACAGTGTTGCAGTGGTAAAATGCAGGGCCCTTTGATGCTGACCCATGTGGGAAGGTTCTGGGTTTGCACCTGGTAGCCTGCCTGAGTGTGCCAGGCATGCACATTCCCATGGTTTGAAGCTGCCTGAGGCTGGGTGTGGATCACGGTGTCAAGGTCCTTATTAGGGTGCTATCTCTTTGTCTCTCACTCATGCTAGAAATTCATAATTAACTTAAAAGATTATTAAGCATTTTCTCCTTGTTAGTGTCTCCATTTAAAACAAACAAGATAAAACAGCAATGACTAATCAGATATAGTGGGCATAGAAATTAAAAGAAAGATTTTAGCTGTCATCTATTACTTCTTATGTGTTAACCTTGAGCTTACCATAAATGCCACTTTGGTGTCTATTTCTTTTTCTGTAATATAAGACATCATGATTACACATTATAAAAGAAAAATATTTAGTACTAGGTTTATATGTTTTTTTTTTTAAAGTATAACCAAAAGAAAAAAAATACCAATAAAGCATTCTGAAACTGATGGCCTATTGTTGCTTTTCAATGAAAAAAACTGATTCAAAGGAAGTACACTATGTGTCTTTGATCCCCAAGATTTTTACTCTTTAGTTTTGCTTTTAGTCCTCTCCTACAAATAAGTATGGTAGAATATCTGATCTCACTCCTATTATTTTGCTGCTTTTGATACTCAAATGCTACTAATCTCTAGGTCTGTTCCCTGAAACTTTGAAATGTTGCCAGACTATCCAATTGTCAAATGTAAAGACTGCCTGAGTTGGAGCTTTGATTTTGACATGTGTAGCTATTTATACATTTCATATTGAAATTGCGGTCATAGCCCCTATGCTATGTGCTCCTTAATTCCCACTGTTATCCTGCAGTTGTTGACAGTTCCTTCCTTAACCATTCTCTGGTTACGTCCAAGCTGTTATTATTAAACTTTAGTCTTTTGATGTCTTGGAATTTTGTCCTGTCCATTCATGTTAGTTGAAACATGGTATTAGGTGATTAACATGACTGTTAACAATCTAAAGCAATAATGCTCTCTTAGAAAATCCTCATTTTAAACCTCTAATACAGTGGGTATTCTCTATGAATTTTCCATACTCACATAAAGAAGGCTATATATGAGACGATGTGTTAAAACAAAAGCAGTAGGCAAACTAACTCAGTGCAGAAAAAACTGCATTAAAAAATGTAAGTTTAAATAGATTTTCCACCTTTAAGATGATTTTTTTCCAAGTTAGTTCAACCACCCATTCATCTTTCCATTAATCAATAAATTTGCTTGGTAAGAATTGGTCTAGAAATTCTCAGGGAGAAATTAATAAATAGTATAGATTTTCTTACTACTTTCACTGAGCTTGGAGTTTAACTACCAGTATGGATAAGAAATCAGAAAAATTTCATAGTGTGTGTGTGTGTGTGTGTGTGTGTGTGTGTGTGTGTGACAGAGAGAGCGCATGCACGAGAGAGAAAGAGAGAGAGAGCGAGAGAGAGAGAGAGAGAGGTTTTGAAAGCAGAAAGAAAGGACTGTGGTAATACATGAAAGAGATAACTATCTGTAGTTTGTAGATTCAGAGAATGTTTCCTAAAGGGCTCTTTCAGTTGAATCCTGAAGTTGGATTAAGTGACAGTGAAAGTGGAGAAGAGAAATGGCATAGGTAGCAGTGTAGATGTTGGAGGAACTGAAAGTAGTTTAGCATAATATGAGGTAGAAGAAAGGAGAAAATTAAAATTGTATACTGGAGTGTTAAGCAAGGTAATAATTATGAAAGTTGCTTCTAGGCAAAATAAGATCATTGTAAATGCAAGGCAATACCAAAGGGGAATCAATAAGGTGCTTCGAATTGTGGATTGATCAGAGAGAGTGGAGAACTGGAAGGAGGAATGATGCATGGGGATATGGAGACAAATGTGAAGCTGTGATAAGAACTGAGTGAGAGATGATAGCTTGAATTAGGATGGTGGATCTGGGAATGGATAGAAGTTGAGGAAGTTGAGGCACTTGAGAACTTTTCAGGAAGCACACACAAATGAATTAGGAATAACATAATATTGAAAGTGAGCATGAAATTGATTGTGATGGACAACAGTGATGTCATGTACTGATACAGAGTATATGCAGGGTCTTCAAAAAGTTTATGGAAAATATATATTATGAAAAGATATGTGCGGATATAAATTTTTTTTCTTGCACCAAAATAAACTTGTACCTTAATTTTATTTTTCTACAAACTTTTTGAAGTCCTCTTATAGAGGACAATAAGGAGTTAGGGAAAACAAGATAATAGGATATTCCGGAATATGTTGAATTTAATATGTGTTTATGGCCTTCAAATGGAAATAGCAGTGTAAGTAGGAAAATATTTTTCCATGTTCAGGAAAGAGATCTGGACAGGAGATTGAAACTTGGTAAACATCAGCCTATAGTAGTTACTAAAGTCATAGGAGTTCAGAGGCAGTAATGAAGAATGAAGCAATTTTCTGAACTGAACTTTGTAAACAATAAAATTTAAAAGCAGGTGCTATGATTTGAGAATAACTTGTTCCCTAAATATCCAGATAAGTTTCCAGTGTAATGGCTTTGGGAAGTGGTGAGCCCTTTAAGAGGAGAGCATAAAGAGAGGGTGCCATATATTTAGCCAGGAACATGGCAGGGACAAACAAAGGAAATGAAAAATTCTAGCTCCTCTCAATTGCTCTCTCTTCTTCTCTACATATGGCAGCTGACTTGACAGTTTCTCTTCAGTCATGTAGTGACTCACAACCAGAGGCCAGCCAGATGCCATGCCCATGCCTTTGGACCAGAACCATAAGCCACCAGAACCATAAGCCAAACCAACCACTACTCTTTATAATTCACCCAAACTCAGGTATGTCTGTTTAACAATGCAATAATGGACTAATACATCATACAATGCATGGGGATATGGAGACAAATGTGAAGCTGTGATAAGAACTGAGTGAGAGATGATAGCTTGAATTAGGATGGTGGATCTGGGAATGGATAGAAGTTGAGGAAGTTGAGGCACTTGAGAACTTTTCAGGAAGCACACACAAATGAATTAGGAATAACATAATATTGAAAGTGAGCATGAAATTGATTGTGATGGACAACAGTGATGTCATGTACTGATACAGAGTATATGCAGGGTCTTCAAAAAGTTTATGGAAAATATATATTATGAAAAGATATGTGCGGATATAAAATTTTTTTCTTGCACCAAAATAAACTTGTACCTTAATTTTATTTTTCTACAAACTTTTTGAAGTCCTCTTATAGAGGACAATAAGGAGTTAGGGAAAACAAGATAATAGGATATTCCGGAATATGTTGAATTTAATATGTGTTTATGGCCTTCAAATGGAAATAGCAGTGTAAGTAGGAAAATATTTTTCCATGTTCAGGAAAGAGATCTGGACAGGAGATTGAAACTTGGTAAACATCAGCCTATAGTAGTTACTAAAGTCATAGGAGTTCAGAGGCAGTAATGAAGAATGAAGCAATTTTCTGAACTGAACTTTGTAAACAATAAAATTTAAAAGCAGGTGCTATGATTTGAGAATAATTTGTTCCCTAAATATCCAGATAAGTTTCCAGTGTAATGGCTTTGGGAAGTGGTGAGCCCTTTAAGAGGAGAGCATAAAGAGAGGGTGCCATATATTTAGCCAGGAACATGGCAGGGACAAACAAAGGAAATGAAAAATTCTAGCTCCTCTCAATTGCTCTCTCTTCTTCTCTACATATGGCAGCTGACTTGACAGTTTCTCTTCAGTCATGTAGTGACTCACAACCAGAGGCCAGCCAGATGCCATGCCCATGCCTTTGGACCAGAACCATAAGCCACCAGAACCATAAGCCAAACCAACCACTACTCTTTATAATTCACCCAAACTCAGGTATGTCTGTTTAACAATGCAATAATGGACTAATACATCATACAATAATCTAGGAATCACAGACATGTACACAAAGGCCAAGGAGAAGCAAGAGAGTAGAAAAGCCAGAAGAATGGAGTGTGGTGAATGCAAAGAAAGAAAGTGTTTGAAAAAGGAAGAAATTAATAATGTGTCAAGTACATCAAAAAATAAAGTTAAGATAATGGGTGAGTGTGCATTGATCTTGACAACAGGTAGGTCATTATTGACTTTAGAAGAATAGCTGCAGAATAAACCAGATTATTGCAGGTTGAAGAGTGAACAGAAAATAAGGAGATAAAGATAGTGATTACAGAAAAAATTTCATGATTAGCTGTGTATGAAAAAAAAGAATTAGGGTAGTTGCTGGACCAGATTACAAGAAGAGAAAAGTATTTTATATTTTGATAAAAATGGTTTCCATAGAGAATTATAGTATTATAGTTTTCATAAAAGGTGCGTAAGGGTTAGGACCACCAGGTGGCATGGTGGTTAAGGCGCTGGATACTCCTACATCGCTGGTGAGTCCTTGACCTGGTGGCTTGCTTTCTCACTCTCTCTCTTTCTCTCTACGTATGTCTCCCTCTGGTCAAATTAAAATAAACGAATAAATAAAAACATTTTAAAAAAGTGAGTAAGGGTGACAAGTTCTTCTAGGCTAGGCTAGCTTTTCTTGCCCTACATTTTGTTGGGTTTAACTAAGATCCATAGTCAGGTTATCAGTTATATTAGTTCCAAAAATTGATCTTACATATATTGAAGTACAAGTTTGCAAACTTAAAGTGTAAACATAACCACAATTTAAAGTTTTTAGTAGACGTTTTAAAGAGTTGTAGATTGGGACCAGCAGTTAGTGTAATGGCTATGTTGCTGGACTCCCACGTAGTCGACCGCAGTTCGAGTCCCAGACCCGGTGGTTTAAACTCATGCCGGGCGCGTGTGTGTGCGTGCCTAAGATCCCAAGAGGAGAATAGAGGAGAAGGGACTGCAGCGTGGCCATCCCCCCTGGGGGGTGATTTCTCGCTTTCTGTCTCTCTGTCTCTCTCTGTCTGTCTGGCGAGCGCATGCGCCCTATAGCAAAAACCTCTCCAAAAAAAGAAAGAGAAAAAAAAAAAAGAGTTTTAGATTTATGGTAAGAAAGAGCAAGATATTCTAATATATTCTTCCTTTATCTCATTAACCCCAAATAGTTTCTCTTATTGTTAACATCTTTCATTGGTACGGTCCACTTTTTACAGATAATGAACTAATATTGCTATATTAATATCATTAACAGAAAAGTTGAGTCAACACGGTAATGAACGTGGTTGGATCCCACATGGTTGACTACCCAGTTTGAGTCTCAGATCCAATGGATTGAAAAACGCACTGGGAGACCAATGGAATAGAATAAAAAACTCCAGAAATAAACCTGAAAGCATACAGACAACTAATTTTTGACAAAGGGTACCAGTTAATCCACTGGGAAAAGGAAAACCTTACTAAATGGTGCTGAAAAAACTGGGTATCCACCTGCAGAAAGGTGAAACTGAATCCACATCTTTCACTTTTAACAAAAATCAACTTAAAATGGAGCATGGATCTGAACCTAAGACCTTAAACTATAAAACTACTGGTGAAAAACACTGGGGAAACTGGGAAACATTGGGGTAGACTTATTAAATTCTCAACTGGACTGGTCTGAGAGGTATTTCACATTGAGTAAATTCTCTTTACAAGCCAAATGATATGTAGTGATGAAATATTTAAAGAAATTATAATAATAATACAAATAAAATAAAACAAATGGGCAAACAAAATTCACTGGGCTCCTGTGTAACAGAATCCCAAAAGGTGAGAGAAATAGAAGAGAAGGGATTGCAGCATGACCATTTCCCATGGGGAATGCTTTTTCATTTTCTTTCTCTATTTCTTGGGTGCCCTATGGCAGATTAAAAATATAATAATAACTAAAGTTTATTTCCTTGCTTTCACCTAATGCCCAGTTTCTGTTTTAAGTTCATATTTCCTTAGTTCTCTATTAACTTTGATAATTTCTCAGATCTTTCTTGTTTTTTTTTTTAATTTTTATTATCATCATAATCTTCTTTATATTACATTGGATTACATATAACTTTACAGTGTATTACATTGTTTTTTCAAAAGGGAATGCCATGCATGTCAGTCAGTACAGAGACATTAATCTCCCCACTTCAACATTCCATATCTTTTCTGTTTTCCCCAATCATTATTTTTATTATTCTAATTATTTTTATAAAACAGTCAATTGCTATTTCTCATTTTGCTTGTAAAAATACTTTGCCTTCACTGTTTTTATGTCCTCCGATTTTTTGCTCTCTATCATACAGTGCGGATAGTCGGTATATATTGAGTGGATACATACAATATCTTTCTTTCATAGCCTGGCTTACTTCACTCAGCAATAGATCCTCCATATCTGACCATTTTCTATCCAATTCCAGGGTCTTGTTATTTTTTATGGCTGAGTAGTATTCCATAGAGTATATTGATCCAGCAATCCCACTTCTGGGTATTTACCCAAAAGACAGGAGAACGCTCAGTCAGAAAAGTGCTTGCACATCCTTGTTTATTGCAGCATTATTCACAATTGCCAAGACATGGAACCAACCTAAATATCCACAAACTGATGAATGGATTAGATCTTTCTTGTTTTTGAAGACCTTAGCAGTTTTGGGGAGTGCTGGCCAGATATATTGTAGAAATCCCCTCTACTGAATTTTATTTTTTTTCTCATTATTACATTGGGGTTATGGGTTTGGGGGATAAATATCATAGAAGTAAAATGTCATTTTTATTACATATCTAGCATACATACAATCTACATGATTTATGACTATTGATGCTGATTACCTGACCGGGGTAGTATTTGCCAAATTTCTCCATTGTTATCCCTCATTCCTATTTCCATCTTATATTCTTTGGAAGGAAATTACTATGTGCAGCCCAGACTTAAGGATTGAGGAGCTGTGCTGCTTCTGCTTTGGGGTGGAACATGGGAATTACTTATTTGGAAATCTTCTGCAAGGAGGTTTGTATCTCCTCTCCCATTAATTAAATAATTAAAAATTTTTAGAGATTTTATATCACATGAACTTATGGATACTTATTTTAATCTTTTGGTTGCAATCCAATACTATTTGTTGTTGTTGCTGTTAATCCAACTAGTCCAGATTTGGCCACTCTTCCATGTTGGTCCCTGTGTATCTTTGACATCCAATCATTGTGGGGTTCTATTATCACTTTTGTTTTTTAATACTGTGCTTCACCTTTTCATCACTCCTCTTGCTCTTAGCTCTGGAAACCATCTTTTCTCTGTTTCTATAGTTTTTCTTTTATCAAAACGTTATATAATTTGAATCTCCACTATATAACATTTTCTGGTTACCTTCTTTCTCTTGCAATATGCATTTAAGCATATACATGTAAATACTTTTACATTTAAGTATATTGTGTCTTTTTGTGGCTTGTTAAATTATGTTTTTATCACTAAAATATTGCATTCTTTGGACTTACTACAATTTGTTTATCTATTCACTCGTTGAAGAATATCTTAATTGCATCCACTATGAGTAATTATAAGTAAAGCTACTATAATCATTTGAGTGCAGGTATTATTTTAGACATAAATTTTCAACTCAGTTAGGTAAACAGCATAGTTATGAGGTCATATGGTAAGATTGTAGCTCTATAAGAAAGTGACAAATTGTCTTCCAAAGTGTTTGTACCATCTTGTATCCTCATGGGCAGTGAATGAGAGTTCCTATTGCTGTCCTTCATTGGCATTTGTTGTTGGCAGCTTTTTAAATTTCAGGCATTCCAATAGGTATGTAATGGTATCTCATTGTTTTAGTTTGAAACTCCTTTATTAAAAATTATGCTGAGCATCTTTTCATCAGTGGATTTGTTATTCATACATCTTCTTTCATGAAGTATATATTCAGGTCACTTGACCATGAATTACTGAGCTGTTTGTTTTTTTACAGTTGAGTTTTTTTTTCCCCACTTCTTTTTATTTTATTTTTTTATATAAATTCAATCATATTATTTATCTTACAAAGTGAACATTTCAATATGTGAACATTTCTCCCCAGTCCAATTGATCAGAATATCTTCCACCAATAGCACCACACCTCCCCTCTCATCAATGCTCTGTCTCCGTATCCCTCCTCCAAATGTCCTTCTTTAGGTCCCTCTTCTCCACACACTCCACTTCTGGCACTAACCCCCATCTCTTGTGTTTGTACAACCTTAGGTCAATCAGTTTCAGTTATAGAGTGCAGACACTCGGTATATATTAAGTGGGGACATACAGTGTCTCTCCTTCATAACCTGGCTTGCTTCACTCAGCAGTAAATCTTCCATATTCTTCCACTGTTTGTCAAAAACCAGGGTTTTTTTTATGGCTGAATAGTATTCCATACAGTTGAGTTTTAAGAATACTTTGTATACAAGGGAACGTCAAGAAGTTTATGAATAACAAAATTAATATATAAATTTATTTTCCTTTCCTCTTTCCTTTCCTTTCCTTTCCTTTCCTTTCCTTTCCTTTCCTTTCCTTTCCTTTCCTTTCCTTTCCTTTCCTTTCCTTTCCTCTTTCCTTTCCTTTCCTTTCCTTTCTTTCCTTTCCTTTCCCTTTCATTTCCTCCCCTCCTCTCCCCTCCTTACCCCTTCCCTTCCCTTCTCTTCCCTTCCCTCTTTTCCTTCTCTTTCTCTCTTTTTAGTTTGTATACTTCTTTCTTTCATAGCTACCATTCATGGCTGAGAAGTAAAGTTTCTGTTCATCATAGGAAAAAGTAGCATTCCAGTTTCGCTTATTCTCCATTTCCAAACAAACAAAAATAATCTCTCTCTCTATATATATGTAAACATTTATTTGTCATTTTTAGAGTTGAGGCTGTAGCAGTCGTTCCTATGTGACAATATCTTGCTCTCTACTCATTTATCTGTTCATGGAAACAGATTGATTCTGCATCTTGAGTAGTGTGGATACTGCTGCAGTGCACAATGGAGTGCAGCTATCGTTATGACATACCGATTTTCTTTGAATATGTGCCTAGAACAGTGAGGTTGTTGTGTCATGTATCACTTCTATTTTTAATTTTTGAGAAACCTGCATACTTTTTTCTATAGAGACTATTATTTTACATGTCTACTAACAATGTTAAAAAGTTCCCTTTGTTTCCACATCCTCACCAGTGTTTGTTATTTATCTGTTTAAGAATAGCCATTCAAATCGGGTGATATGATAAGTCATTGTGATTTTGGTTTGCATGTTTCTAATAATTAGCAATATTGAACATTTTTTCCCTTGTATGTCTTTTTTTGAGTAATATCTATTCAGATCATATGCCCACTTTTAATGTTTATAGATATTTCTTCAATGAGAGAAAATGAGAACCCCAAGAGAGCTCCCACACAACAGTCTACCACAGTCTCATCCAACCTGGGGATTTAATCCATTTATATTCAGTTATTAATAGATTAAGATCTACTTTTATTATTATGCTAATTGTTTTCTGGTTATTTTGTATATCTTTCACTTTTAAAAAAAAGTATTTCTATAGGATGTGCTTGCCAGAGACAGACAGAAAAAGAGGGATAGAGAGCAAGGGAAAGTAAGAAATCATCCCCTGGGTGTATGGTCACTCCACAATCCCTTCTTCTCCATTCTCCCCTCAAAATTTTTGGCACAAACATACACACCTGGGATGTTTTCTATCCGCTGGGTCCAGAACACGAACCACTCAGTTGGCCATCTGGGATGTAGCTGCCTAACCTCTGTGCCACCGGCTGGCCCTTTGTTTTTTTCTCACTCTTACTGTTTTTCTTTGTCGCTTGGTGGTTTTATTCCTTTTACTTTCTCATTTGTGTATCTGTTTTATCAATAACTTTTCTACTTTGACGTGTTTTAGTGATGGTAGTTATCATCCTTTCATTTTTAGATGTAGGACTCTCTTAAGTATTTCTTGTAAGGTTAGTCTAGTGGAGATGAAGTCTGTCAGTTTTTGTTCATATGAGAAAGTCTTTATTATGCCTTCATTTCTAGAGATTAATCTTGCTGAGCATGGTAGTCTTGTTAGGATTTTTTTTTTGTAACACTTAAAATATATTATCTTTTTCTCTTCTGAACTGTCATAGCTGTGAAATCTGATGTTAGTCTAATGGAGATCCCCTCCATGACTTGGCTTTTAATTCTTGTTTTTTTTGAATTATCTTTGACTTTTGACAGTTTGACTATGATATTCCTAAGAGAGGGACTATTTGTGTTGTGTTTGTTTGTAGACTTTTGAACTCTCTGTATCTGAATATCTGTATATCTTCCAAGACTTAGAAAGTTTTCTGCTACTATTTTTGTTAAACACATTTTATATGCCCTTCCCTATTTTTCTGTCCTCTGGCATTTCCATAATGCAAAATATTCATTCACTTTAAAGAGAGTTCCATAGGCTTTGTTTATTCTCTATTTCTTTTTCACATATGATTATGTTTTTATAAATGACCTGTCTTTAAACTTAGGAAAGTTCTTCTTCTGTTTGATCTACTCTGATATTGATAGTTTTTATTTTTTTTTAAAATTTTATTAAGTTTTTAAGTTTCAAAATTCATGTTTGCTTGTTTGCATGATTTCTAGATATCTGATGATTCTCAAAATCTGGACTTAAACTTTTTTTTTTTCCACTTAGTGGTCTATCTGTATTTTTTCTTAAACTTTTTTCCACTTAGTGGTCTATCTGTATTTTTTATATCTTTCTGCGTTTCTTTAAGATTATTAATTTTAAATTTATTTTCTGGCCATCATAGATTTCTTTATCTGTGGGGTCTGTTATTTCAGAGTTATTATGTTCTCTTGGGTGCATTATGTTGCCTATTTTTTCATGTTTCTTTTGTCCCTATGTTGATATTTGTGCACCTGGTGGAATAGTAGCCTATTTTATAATGTGGCTTTTATGGTTAAACATTTCATCCTAGTGATGGACCCTGGATGATGTTTGGGTTGGGTGCATTGGCTTTGGTTGTGGGTTCATTTGGTAGTGTAGTCTCCCTGCAGATTTTTAAACCACATTCCACTTGGGCAATATCTGCATATGCTTCCTTGGTCTAGGAAGCAGGGTTTTGTGAGACTGGTATGACAACCAGGATTCAGCTTCCTAAGGGTGAACAGGCTTGCAGATGGGCAAAGTTGATCCTGTGGCTCTGGGCACAGTTTGTGGCTGAAGACAAATACTACCGGTATTTCCAATAAGCTGCACAGGGCTGTTCCTTATGTGGTCATGGCTGTGTATGGAGCCTATTTCTGTAGGCTCTGGATCAGTAGGGCTATTCCCAGTGGTAGAGTGTCCCTTAGGTATAGGCTGCCTGCTTGTCTCAGTGGGCCCTCCTGAGCTAGCTTATGATACATGGGATTGGACTAAATTAAATAGATTATGTTTTCTTGCAGAATTTTACAAGTTTCTTAATATGGTACTTTATTATAACTCCCCCAAAGGGAGATGTGCTATTCATCAATCAACATTATTAGCCAGAGAATTATTATTTAAAAACTACTTTCAAGTTGTTGGACTTTTTGGAATATGATATGAGAAATACTGAAATATATTTCATTTTGTATCATTTTCTCACATTTTAATGCTATACCTACTCTAAAACATAAATGTAAGAGCCTCAAGTTAAAAATGATGTTTATTTTTTTGATATTTAACCTGCTGCTATTTTATCAGTATTACCTACCTTAAATCAACTTTAGAAGTTATTTTTAAAAAGTTCTGTAACTAAAGAATACATGATATCTATTGATCTAGGCCAACGGCCTCACTTATAAAAATTAGAAAACTCAGGTCCAGACACTCCATGAAGTAATTTATTATAGATTTTCTAACAAACTGGAGATCAGAATCCCAGCCCATTGTTCTTTTGTAGTTTCCAAACTACAGTGAATATATCCTAGAAAGTTCAACTATAATTAAAATAGGCCTTAATACAGGTTCTGCTTAGTAACTATAGAATTTAGCATCTTCCAGACTATTACAGAAAAGTATTTGCCTATTTATTTTATGCATATTCTCTCTCATGCGCTTGTGGCATTTTATTAAAATTTTAGTCTTATTCAAATTCTTCATTAGACTAGCAAATGTTTATGCTATAATGTTTTATTATAGTCTATATTTTCTTTTTCTTTTTCAGTAAACTGTTTTTACTAATCAATGCTAAGTAACATTTTTGCTGCATAGTCCTATTGTCCTCTAATTCATATGATTCTATTATCTCATTTTTGTCTTAAAATTCTCGTGTTTTGATCACTAGGGCTTTGAAGTGGGTCACAACAGCTCCTTAATTCCAGCGCCATTATTTCCCCAATGTATGACCATGGGTAGATCACGAAACTTCTGCAAGCCTAAATGTCTTCAACAGAAATACAGCATAATGTCTGCTTGCTGAATTGATTACTGAGTCCCCAACTGTTCTGTTTAGACCTGTAGCAACGTCTTCTCTTTGCTCTTGGATCTGGAGCCTGCTGCCCTTCTTTTTTCCCTGTTCTTTCTTTCCTTCCTTTTAGTTGTAGCATATTGAACATCAAGTTGCATTTGGGGATATTACCTGTTGACACAGGCTCTCCAGCTAACAACTTATCTGATGACTCGGAAGATAAGCACTGTTTCTGCCTTAAGATCAAACACTTCATGAAAGTAGATGGACAAGAGACCTGAAGATCCAGGGGTAGCTAATCAATGTTCATCATATATTTTCCCACAATGGCCTCCACGATGCTGTGCCAAACAGGTAGCCAGAGATACCTACGAGGGTAGTTGTAATCAAATCTTTAGTTAAGAAAAAGTGAAGCAGACCTTTAATTTCAGCAATAAATAAATGAGAAAGCTTGTATTTACAAATTTTCCTGGGGCCAGCAGTTGCCATAGTGGTTACGTTGCTAGACTGCCACATAGTCAACTATGGTGCGAGTCCCAGACTCAGTGGCTTGAAACTCACATGGGTGAGTATGTGTCCATTTCCAAGATCTCAGGAAGAGCATAGAGGAGAAAGGATTGCTGTGTGGTCATTCTTCCTGGATGGTGATTTTTCACTTTCCCTCTCACTGTCTCTGTCTCTTTCTCCCCCTGGTGAGTGCCCACTCCCTAAGGCAAAATCCTCTTAATCAATTAATTAATTAATTTTATTTTTTAATTTTAATTTATTTTTATTTTTTATTATCATCATAATCTTCTTACTTTTCTTTTAAGAGGCTTAGTAAGGTAATTTGTTTTTAAGGTGGTTTAGTAAGTCCCAAATGGTACTGTTCAAATTTCTATTGTTACTGTGCTAAATCAACTAAATGATATAATTAAATGGAGTGAATTGGTACAATTGAGAATAGTATGACTATAATATTGTGGAAGTGTTTTGTCATTATTTTTTAGAGGTTTTTGCCAGGATGCATATGCTTGCTGAAGTGAGTGAGAGAGACAGAGAGACAGAGATAGTGAAAGAGAAAGTGAGAAATCACTCCTCCAGGGGACAATGGCCATGCTGCAATCCCTTCTCCTCCATTCTACTCCCAGGATCTTGGATACACATGCACCCAGCCTGAACTTCAAGCCACCAGGTCCAGGACTCAAACTACAGTCAACCAAGTGGGACTCCAGTGATTAACTGCTATTCCATCTGCTGCCCCCCACCCCACTATTTATTTATTTATTTATTTATTTATTTATTTATTTATTTTTGGAGAAAGCAGCTGGTACAGTTTTATTTACCTTATTTCTAATTATAG
>NW_006207036.1:489144-511135 GCF_000334495.1 Tupaia belangeri chinensis
TCTTGTTTATTTAAGAATGTTCGTGTCTTTTCTTCCCAAATGAACGATAATCTTGCTGGGTACAGAATTCTCGGTTGAAATTGCTTTTCCCTTAATGCTTTGAATATATTCTCCCATTCTCTCCTCGCTCGCATTGTTTCTGATGAGAGGTCGGCCGTTAGTCTGATGGGATACCCTTTGTAGGTAACTTGCTATTTTTCTCTTGCCAGTCTTAGTATCTTGTCTTTGTCTGTGGTTTTGGTCCTTCCTAAGTAACATTTGTTCTTAAGTGACAAGAGTACTTTTTTTTTAATTTATTTATTTTTATTATCATCATCATAATCTTCTTTATATTACATTGGATTACATATAACTTTACTGTCTATAGGTAATTTGTTTTTAAGGTGGTTTAGTAAGTCCCAAATGGTACTGTTCAAATTTCTATTGTTACTGTGCTAAATCAACTAAATGATATAATTAAATGGAGTGAATTGGTACAATTGAGAATAGTATGACTATAATATTGTGGAAGTGTTTTGTCATTATTTTTTAGAGGTTTTTGCCAGGATGCATATGCTTGCTGAAGTGAGTGAGAGAGACAGAGAGACAGAGATAGTGAAAGAGAAAGTGAGAAATCACTCCTCCAGGGGACAATGGCCATGCTGCAATCCCTTCTCCTCCATTCTACTCCCAGGATCTTGGATACACATGCACCCAGCCTGAACTTCAAGCCACCAGGTCCAGGACTCAAACTACAGTCAACCAAGTGGGACTCCAGTGATTAACTGCTATTCCATCTGCTGCCCCCAACCCCCCTATTTATTTATTTATTTATTTATTTATTTATTCATTCAGGCGGTTTACTTACGTCATTATGGAATCATGGGAATGTACTTTATTTCTCAGAGTTACAATTCACTAATACAATGATTAATCTTGTCACTTAAATTGTCCCATTTTGACCACTGGGGTTAGAAAGCAGCTGGTACAGTTTTATTTACCTTATTTCTAATTATAGAGGGGGAAAAAAGCAAGATTATCCATAATATTTACACCAATAGTATAAAAACAGATCCATAATATTAACACCAATAGTATAAAAACAGTTGAGCAGGGATGGACAAAACTTTGTTTTATGTACATGTAACACAGAGAAGAAACATACTTGCTGTGTAATTTAATAGTTCATACAAATAAATCTGAGGTTGAGATATGTCTTAACAGAAATAGAATATGTACATTCTTTTTTTGGATTAGAGAGGAAGTGATGAAAACAATGTAGCAAGATAAAAACATTAAGGATGAATAAAGTAGACTGAAAAAGGTACAGATGAGTGACACTCCTGTATTGGTTGAGTATCTCTATTGAAAAGATTCATATTGTTTCAGAAAGCAGTCTGTAACCTAGGATGCTCTGATTTGTATAAAAGAAAATAAAAGCATTTAAAGATAATGAAACTATAAATCACAGAAATAGAGTGCAACTTTTTTACTAGCATCCATGCATATAACAAAGAGTTTTGCATTCATAAAACAGACAATATAGGATATAACACTTAGGAACTATGTAGTAAGTAGCATAGGATTCACATGAAAATTAAGTGTTCCATATCTTGATGTAGTTGGTACTTTTACTGATGTAAAAAGATACATGCATATTTTAAACATTGTGCATTTAAGATTTGTATTTTATATACCTAAAACTCATAGACTAATCATTCAGTTTAAAAGAATACATGTAGCAAAAACTATTGGACTAATTTCAACACTTATAATCTTTGATAAATAAATAAATGAAAAGTTACAAGATAGGTAAAGGGTAGTTTTGGCATTTTAAATACTAAGTTTCTGTGCTCACTGAGCGGCAGAATTTACTGGTGTTCTATTTTCTTTCATTCTTTCAGTAGTTGCTACTGTCAAAATGATGTCATGCCAAGTAAATCATGTAACTGACAAAACCAACAAGCAACCTGTAGCCTCTTCCACGCTTACTACATGTTGAAATGGCAATCTGTTCTTGTGTCAAACCTTCCAGCAAAAAGGGAGAAAAAAATCTATCTTCTAGTCAAAAATAACTAAGAAAATCACCCTTTCAATTAAGGATTTCATATAGTGTTAAGTCTTTACTTATTTAGGAAAAAAAGGAAAGTAGATGAAAAATGAGAAAAAGTGAATGAAAGTCAGAGAAAATATTAAGGACGAAGACTGGTCCCTCAGAGAGACGTTGACATTTTAAATTTGGAGCAGAAGGCTGACTACCATTTTACGTACTCTTAGAAACTTAAAGATGTAGGGTAGTATAGGCCAGCAGGTGATGTGGAGGTTAAGACACTAGATCCCACATGACTGGCTGTGTTGTTGGAGTCTAAGACAAAGTTGATTGAAAAATCACACCAGGTGTGCATGTGTATGTCCAAAATCCTAAGAAGAGAACGAAGGAAAAGGGGTTGAAATGTGGTCAACCTCTCTGGGGGTGATTTCTCTCTCTCTCTTTCTCTCTGATGAACACTTATGCCCTGTAGCGAAAACTTAAAATAAAAAAAAAGTAGCATTCCAAGTGTCTTGATGTTTTATAATTTGGACAGGAACCAGGCGTCTAACAGGATGTACGTCTGTGAAGTATCTAGGACTCTTAGGTGCCTAAGGACTACAAGCGAAGAGAGCAGCGAAGATTCGACGGAGTCTATTCATACTGGAATCTCTGTTCGTTTGTATGTCCAATTACTCTGTATTCTGCTGTCTATTGTTTCAGTGTTTCTTTCTATCATCATGATTTTGTGCTTCTGATAAAAATAGCAGATTTTTAGAAAGAAAAAAATTAACTGATTTTTTTAAAATAATTTTTCTTTAAAAGCAAAACTCAGCTACTTTCACAGAACATAGTAATTGATCTTTAAGATATAGATAAAAAAGGGTTAGGATTGACATTACTAACCTTCTCTCTATTGTGTACAATGTATATTTAATGTAATAATGCACACTCATCCAGAATGTAGAACATTTTCAACTTATTGGAGTAATGAATTCAAAAGTGTATTGTGCATTTTGAACTTTCTCCTTTTATTAACTCAGTTTCCTTCAAAAATCAGAGTGTTATGCAAATCTAACAATTTCTAAAAAATATTTTTTTCTTCATTTCTGATAGAGCACATTCACGTACATGAAAGAGCGATGAGTATCCTATAGGTCTAGTCATGCTGCAATTTTCTTCCTTTGGTCCTCTAGACTTAGGGATCTTGGGCATTTGAAAATATTTGTTTTAGGAGTAGAGAGCCAGGGAATCAAATCATTGTCACCATGTGGGATCCAGCTTCTCTTATAAAGCACTTTACTGCATTGAATTGATTCTAAGCCTACTATTTTAAGACTTGGCTTTCACTCTGTCTACATTTTTCAAGTATTTAATTTTAGCCATGTTTCATGTTTTCTAAAAACATACACATTTTTAGATAAAGATATGTATACTTTTTGTTTGTAACTGGAACTAAATCCACTGTTTTATCATTGTGAATTTCTTCCTAAGATCATACATACCTGGGCTTCTTTTCTTTTTTATTTTTTTTCTTCCTCAGTTGTAGATTCCAGAGCTGCCAGTGGCAAGGACTTAAGAAGTCTCTTCAAAAAATTTATGAAATTTGTGTATTATGAAAATCTATGCATGATTTTCAAAACTTTTATATAAAAATAAACTCATATTTTGATTCCATTAATTTTCCTCCAAATGGTGTGTGTGTGCTTGCCAGAAAAGGACAGAGAGAGAGAGAGAAAGCGAGAAAGCAACCTTCATGGGATATGGTCCTGCCACAATTCCTTTTCTTCCACTTCTCCCTATTTTTGGGATTTGGAGTGAGCAGCATGGACATGTGCCAGGTGTGTTTTTCCAGCTGTGTGTCCAGGGCTTGAACCATGTCGTTGACCATGTGGGATCCAGCTGCCTTAACCATCAGGCTGCAAGCTGGTCCAATATCCATTTTTCTATGGCTATTTTGAAGAACCCTCATAGATTTTGGTATGTAGTTATGACTACATGTTTTGGTTGTTGTTTAAAATACCTTTCCTAATTAGGTTACAATCTTCTAGGATTGTACCATATGATTCATGTATAATTAATGGTTTTTCCATATTGATTGTCTTATTTTATTTTTTCTAGGTGGAAGCTAATTTACCACCTTTCTAATGTCTCATTGAATGTAGTAACTCTTCTTCCTGCGACTTGCCATTTCTTTTTCTGTATGAGAAAGTCTTATGTTAACTAAAAATTAGGAGATTTTTAGTCTCTCTTCTTCTTTATCACCTAAAACTATATTTTTAAAGACTTTATCATCACTGGTGGCTAGAAAATAATCTAAAACTTACTATTATGATTCATTCCTTTTATTTAAGGCTATTTATGAGATAGAAGCTAATACAATTTTAAGTTTATAAAACTTGTAATATAAAAATATGACACTAGTAACAAAACTCTCATGAGTCAGCTTTAGTCCATGAATCATGAAGTTAGGATGTACCCTCCCCCAAAAAAAAGTTTAATTGTGAGAACTTCCTACTAGCTCCCTTTGGACAACCTAGTTACTAAAGACTAACAAAAAACAAATTTGATCACAGATCACTTCCTGGAGTTACTGTCCAAATTAACTTTACTAAAAAGTGAGGCTTTGAAGTTTTTGCTGTTGGTGTGAAATTCTCATTCTACATGTGAATACTTGGTAGATAATTACAGTATCTACAAGAAGAGACATAAGTATGATTCCATCTAAATCTGTCACTTTAAATTATAATTACTGTAATTCTATATTGTTTTCATTGCATTACGTCATTTGGTTTAAAGCAAACAAAATACTTCATCAGAAAAAAAATAGTCTAAATTTTGAGTTAGTCAGTGGAAGCTAAAACAAGTTTCCTCTACCTCAACAACAAGAATAACTTGCAGCTGCAAATGATTTATGAATAAAGCTAAAATAACAAAGGCAAATGTCACATTGTCTCATGCAATTGAAATAAAGGTAGAAAGCCCTGCTACAAACGGTGTAGTAAAAGAGAGAAATCATGGCAATTTGTATACATTTCATAGCATGCCTTCAGTATGCTAGATACTGTGGAACTGACAGCATGTAGCATCAAAAAAGAGGTTAAAAATTGCAAAAATTTGACTTTTTTGAACTACTTTGCAATGCTTTTAATTTTCAGAAAAGCTTTTAATTTTCAGAAAAGAGACAATATGTTTCCAGGGAATTTCTGACTCTCTAGGATTGTATTTGGTATGGATTATCAAATATGTCATCGCTGTCCTTTATAAAGAAGTATCCCTTTTAAAGCAAAAGGTAAACTGCAGGTACTTAATCATATTTTTCTTTGAATATGGATTTCGGTGTAGATGTGAGGCAGGCTAGGCATGGCTGTGTTCTTTTGGATTCTCCCACACTCAAGGAATTTTCCCTTAGGCCACTACAGATGGATCCATGCTGGGCTTTTGGGGGTTTAGCTTTTAGCTAAGAAGAAGGAGTTGAAAAACAACCCTTTTTTTTTTTTAATCACCAAATGAAAATGCAGACAGGTATTTTTGAAGAACAAAATGCAATTAGCCAAGGTGGAATTGGACCAACTAAGCAGAATTAACAGGCTAAATGTGCCCTCCATTCTTGGAGTATTCCAAAGATAGGCTAATTTTTTTACTGTCATAAAGAAATGTGAAGCAACTGCAAAAGTCTAAAATGAGTAAATGGACAACATGAATGAAGAAAAACAGTTCATTTCTCTCACAAATTAAAGATGACAACTAAAGCTAGCCATCACTCCTCAATCTAAAAATCCATATGACTAATTTTCCTAAGCATGTGCTGGAATGTTCCCGCTGAGAACAGGACAGTTAATATATGTAGCTGGCACTCTTACACAACAGGAACTATTGTTCTCTTTGGAGTGTGGAAGCCAACTCCCTTCAAGACTTAAAGTAAAGCTCATTTAGGACACATCTAAAAGCTACCAAAATGAGAAAGGTGGAAAATATCTCAAGTTACTGTGAAGTGTGCCAGTTGACTAAATTTAAAACAAAACAAAATCTATCCACTCCATTGCGTGTCCCCCCAAAGTAAAAAGAAACATTTGTCATTAAATTTGCCCTGTGCTCATTCTGGCTTGCTTCAGACACGTTTCCACCTTTACATTTGAAATTTTATGACTCCCAGGAAAAGAAAGGTCCTTTTCTAGATGTCATTCTTATGTTTTTCTGTCAAGCCCTTTAATAAGAAATCAAGGAAGTTAGTCATTTAAAGAATGAAAAAAAAAAGATACAAATGATAGCTTGACCCCAGGATAAAAGGTGAGTCAAATATAGTAAATTTAAGTAAAGATAGGAAATATTTCTTTAGTTAGTAGAAAGAAGTCTGAGAACAGTGACTTTTGAGATATGACATCTGGAACTCAGTAGAATGAACTACTTGATGGAACAAAGTCAATTGAGGTTAAAAAAAAATCTTCCTATCCAGAAGTTCTATTTTTTTTTTAACCAAATAAAATGTAACTTTATTTGCTATTTCATTTTAGGGCAAAAGACAATGTAAACGTTGGAGTTTAAATTGTGTTTATATGCTTTTATTAATTAGAGGGAAGAACATATATAAAAGTGGCAGTAGCTTCATTAAGAAAACAAGCTATGACATGAGTCCATGAAATCAGAATCAAAGCATACCTTGAAATACTATAGTAATACCCAGGTCATAATAAAGGAATCTTGTAAATTACATCTCTAATGAAAGATTGTCGTATTGATTTTTAATTGTCGTTAAAACCAAAGCTGTTGGCTCTAGAATAGTGTTTTCCCAAGTTTTGGGGGTAGAGGTTTTTGCCTTAGGGTGCATGCACTCACTGGAGAGAGAGAGAGACAGTGAGAGGCAAAGTGAAAAATCACACTCCAGGGGGATGGGCATGTTACAACCTTTTCTCCTCCATTTTCCTCCCCAGATCTCAGGCACACATGCTCATGCTCCCAGTGTGAGTTTCAAACCACCAGATCTGGGACTTGAACTGTGGTTTACCATGTGGAAGTCTAGTAATGTAACTGTTATGCCATCTGGTGACCCCTAGTGTTTCCCAAATTTTTTTTTTTTTGAGAGATTTTCACTGTAGGGCGCGTGTGCTCGCCAGACAGACAGAGAGAGACAGAGAGACAGAAAGCGAGAAATCACCCCCCGGGGGGATGGTCACGCCACAATCCCTTCTCCTCCATTCTCCTCTCGGGATCTTGGGCACGCACGCACAAGCGCCCGGCGTGAGTTTTAAGCCACCGGGTCCGGGACACGAACTGCGGTCGACTACGTGGGAGTCCAGCGACATAGCCATTATGCTAACTGCTGGTTCCCGTGTTTCCCAAATTTAATGTGCATGTAAATTGCCTACAGAGGTTTTCAAAATGCATTGTCTGATAAAAAGTTTTGGGATACTGGCCAGGCTAGTGAAACAATTTGGTGTTCTCAAAGGTTCCAAAGATCCCAGTCACTGCCAAAGAAAAGACAAGAGTCTGCTTAGCTAGGCTGAATGTCACTACAATTTTTTTTCCCATCATGATTAACACTCCAAGAATAATAACTGTAGGAGCAATTGTGGCTATGGAAATTTTATCTAAGAAAATATTTCATTTTGTATAGCTTTATTGTGAAATTTATATACAACTAAGAAAATTTTAATGTTTAAATTTTATGAGTTTTAACATGTGTACAACCATGAAACCATCTGGCAAAAGAGATAATTAACATTTTCATCAATCTCAAAAATTTCTTTTTATGCCTTTTTGTAATCTAATTCTCATCTTCCCCCATTTCTATGTGCCCATGAATCTGTTCTCTATCATTGTAGATTATTTTGCTTTTTCCCAAATTTTACATAAGTAGAATTGTACAATATATACTCTTATTATCTAGCTTTTTTCACTCAGCATAAATGTTTTGAGATTCGTTCATTTGCTCGTTGTATTTTAAAGTTGGGTGTTTGTCTTACTATTAATTGCTGAGTAGTATTCTATTGAATGGACATGCCACAATGTGTTTACTCATTTAACTGTTGATAGATGTTTGTATCTATAGGGAGCATCTTAAAGTAGATACAGTCTGTATCTGTAGGGAGCACCTTAAAGTAGATACAGTCTTTGCACTGAGGCTGCAGAGCAAGTGAAAGCTCTAAGGCATCATCTACCGATGGGCTTTATAGATAGAAGAAAACTGAGTGTTAGCTCGAGAAGTCCAGGAGGGACTTGTTTAGATGCTCCACAGCTGCAGTCAATATAGAAAGCATGCGGCTTTACTGTCCCTATAAAAAATGAGCATAGAATGGCTCACACAGCCACAGCGATTTCCATCAAAGATACCCAGTCTGCTCAACCCCCACTTTTCTCCCTCTATCCTTTCCCAATCCATTCATTTGCTTCCCCTATCTCTTCGCCTCCAGGCTGCGGCAGTATCACTTTCAGTTTTGGGGTGTGATATGTAAAACTATTAAAAGCATTCATGAACATACCTTTTATGGATATATTCTTGCATTTTTCTAAGTGAGTTCCTTCAGGTTGAATGACTAGTTGTATGTTTAACTTCTAAAATAAATTATCGATTAGCTCTTCAAAAGTGATTGTACAATTATACATTCTCACAAGTAATGTTTAGGAATTCCAGTAGTCTCGCCTCCATTCTGATAGGTATGTAGTAGTATCTTATGGTGATTTAAATGTTTTAGAAATTTATTTTCTTTCATGAGGGGACAGAGAGAAAGAAAGAAAAAAGAACTCTTAAATAGGGTCTTATGTTGCATTTCCCTTCCCACAACACATACTGAGTTTCTCAGCCAGCCAGGACCACAGGCATCTGCAGTAGGCCCAGTCTGTTCATGTGAACATGAAATCCAAAGCCAGGAGTCTTGTGTGGCTCCATCATCACACAACCCTGTCCCACCACAGCTTTATCTCATTGTGACTTTAATTTGCATCTCCCTCATGCAAACGTTGTTTGGCAGCTTTTCATGTGTTTAGGCTACTTACATATCTTCATTTGTGAAGTGTCCATCTGAATCTTTTGCCTGTTTATGAAATTGGGCTATTATTGAACCATATATATTTTTGTATATTCTAGGCCAAGGATTGGCAAACTTTTTATGTAAAGGGCCAAATATGAAATATTTTGGGCCTTATGGGCCATGTGATTTCTACTACAACTACTCAACTGGTTTGTTTTCTGTTTTGCCTTTGTTTTTTTAGAAAGATTTTTGCTAAAGGGCACGTATGCTCGACAGAGAAAGACAGAGAGACAGAGAGATTACCACTGCCCCCCAGCCCCCACCCCCTCGGCAATGCCGATGCCCCAATCCTTTCTCCGTTCTCCTCTTGGGAGTTTGGGCACATGTGCACATGCCTGGCATGAGTTTTAAGCCTCTGGGTCCGGGACTCAAACAGTGCTCAGTGACATGGGAGTCCAGCAATATAACCAGGATGTCATCTGCTGGCACTGTAGTTTGCTTTCTTAAGACATAAGTTCATTCCTTACCTTGTTAGTTTCTTCCTAGGCACATTTTAACACTCATCATTAACTAAGTAATCATTAATGCGTGGCTTTTCTCCAAGCACGATCATGGGTAGATATGCAGGTAAGCTTTAAGAGAACCAGATGACCTTAACGTTTTTGTTTGAAAAACTTCCAGAAACTGTATTGACTGGCCCTGAGACTGCCTGAACCCGCTTAGGGTATTCGAAATACTTGACTCTCTTGCCTCCTTTCCCCACATACCTACTTTCTTGTTTGCTTGTAAAAATTCTTAAGTCCCAACTATTCAGAGAGGCAGTTACAGGAGATCTTGAGTTCTGCCATCCTTCTAGACATACCATACGTCTTTCCAATAATAAATCTTTCTCCATGTAAACACTACTAATTATCTTGACTTTGACTTTTGAGTGATGAGTGATTATACCCGGATTTTGGTAACAAAATTATGTTTTATTTTTACTTATTCACACATTTTCTTCTTTTTGATTTAGTTTTTCACCCATTGACTATTTACAAGTGTGTTGTTTCAAAATATTTGTCAATTTTTTATATATTTTTGTTTATTGATCTTTAATTGTGGTTAGACAACATACTTTGTGTATTTTAAAATCTTTTACATTCATTGAAACTTATTTTGGTAAAAAGTACTAAATGTAGTCTAAAAGAATATATATTTTGCTTTATTTTTATCTTTAGAAATTTGATTTTAATCTTTTTTTCTCTTTTTTCTTTCTTTCTCCCATGGCTCTCCTTATCATGCATGCTTTCATCTACTTTTCTGGACATATGGAGCATATTCATAATGACTGCCTTAACAATCTTGTCTACTATTCTGACATGTGTGTCATTTCTGCATCTGTTTGTACTGATTAATCTTTCTCTTGCCTTTTTGCATGCTTGGTGTTTTTATGATTGGATGGCACATTGTGAATTTTGTGTGGTATGCTAGAATGTTTAAATTTATTTTCATTTTTTTTGGACTTTATTCTGGGATGTAGTAAGTTACTTGAAAACAAGTTGATCCTTTCTAGGTGAGGTTGAAGCAATGCCTTTCTGAGACTTTACTCAAAGCCCCATGTGTTAGGCAAGTTTTTATTCTACGTACACTGATCATGTTCATTGTATACCTCATGATGAAGGCTCCAAGAGGAGCATTGATTCTTTTATTTTGTTTGTTTCTGGTTGTTTAAGGCTGCCGGGTTAATCTTAGCTCTGTTACTCAATCACACAGAGGCAGATATAAAACACAGATCTCTTCTTAAATAGATGCTTACCCAGACATAGTGAGAGGTCTGCTTCAGATGATTTCTGATTGAAAAACTGCCAGGTGATCATTCATTTTGTCTTTAGTTTTTTGCTATAGGGAGTGACTGCCTGAGAGAGACCCCCCCCCCAGGGGTGTTGGGATGGCCATGCTGCAATCCCTTCTCCTCCAATGACCTCTCAGGATTTGGAGCATGCAGGTATATGCGCTTGCCACATTTCTCAAGCAGCAAAATAGACCATGTGAGATCCCACTGCCGTTAACCACTGTGCAACCGACTGGACTCATCATACATTTTTAACCTTTTACTACTTTAAGTCTTTTAAAGACTTGATATCTATACCTTTGCAGATGAACATCACTGGAGAAAAACACATGAGTAAGGTCACCGTTCCCACTTAAAATCCATAATTTTCAACACCCTATATAGTAAAATGAAAGACTAATATTAACGCTATTAAAGAAAATGAAAGCAGAAAATGATTGGAAGTTTTACATGATTGATCTTCATAACTGGACATAGCAAACCTTAGAGAGATTACCACTGCCCCCCAGCCCCCACCCCCTCGGCAATGCCGATGCCCCAATCCTTTCTCCGTTCTCCTCTTGGGAGTTTGGGCACATGTGCACATGCCTGGCATGAGTTTTAAGCCTCTGGGTCCGGGACTCAAACAGTGCTCAGTGACATGGGAGTCCAGCAATATAACCAGGATGTCATCTGCTGGCACTGTAGTTTGCTTTCTTAAGACATAAGTTCATTCCTTACCTTGTTAGTTTCTTCCTAGGCACATTTTAACACTCATCATTAACTAAGTAATCATTAATGCGTGGCTTTTCTCCAAGCACGATCATGGGTAGATATGCAGGTAAGCTTTAAGAGAACCAGATGACCTTAACGTTTTTGTTTGAAAAACTTCCAGAAACTGTATTGACTGGCCCTGAGACTGCCTGAACCCGCTTAGGGTATTCGAAATACTTGACTCTCTTGCCTCCTTTCCCCACATACCTACTTTCTTGTTTGCTTGTAAAAATTCTTAAGTCCCAACTATTCAGAGAGGCAGTTACAGGAGATCTTGAGTTCTGCCATCCTTCTAGACATACCATACGTCTTTCCAATAATAAATCTTTCTCCATGTAAACACTACTAATTATCTTGACTTTGACTTTTGAGTGATGAGTGATTATACCCGGATTTTGGTAACAAAATTATGTTTTATTTTTACTTATTCACACATTTTCTTCTTTTTGATTTAGTTTTTCACCCATTGACTATTTACAAGTGTGTTGTTTCAAAATATTTGTCAATTTTTTATATATTTTTGTTTATTGATCTTTAATTGTGGTTAGACAACATACTTTGTGTATTTTAAAATCTTTTACATTCATTGAAACTTATTTTGGTAAAAAGTACTAAATGTAGTCTAAAAGAATATATATTTTGCTTTATTTTTATCTTTAGAAATTTGATTTTAATCTTTTTTTCTCTTTTTTCTTTCTTTCTCCCATGGCTCTCCTTATCATGCATGCTTTCATCTACTTTTCTGGACATATGGAGCATATTCATAATGACTGCCTTAACAATCTTGTCTACTATTCTGACATGTGTGTCATTTCTGCATCTGTTTGTACTGATTAATCTTTCTCTTGCCTTTTTGCATGCTTGGTGTTTTTATGATTGGATGGCACATTGTGAATTTTGTGTGGTATGCTAGAATGTTTAAATTTATTTTCATTTTTTTTGGACTTTATTCTGGGATGTAGTAAGTTACTTGAAAACAAGTTGATCCTTTCTAGGTGAGGTTGAAGCAATGCCTTTCTGAGACTTTACTCAAAGCCCCATGTGTTAGGCAAGTTTTTATTCTACGTACACTGATCATGTTCATTGTATACCTCATGATGAAGGCTCCAAGAGGAGCATTGATTCTTTTATTTTGTTTGTTTCTGGTTGTTTAAGGCTGCCGGGTTAATCTTAGCTCTGTTACTCAATCACACAGAGGCAGATATAAAACACAGATCTCTTCTTAAATAGATGCTTACCCAGACATAGTGAGAGGTCTGCTTCAGATGATTTCTGATTGAAAAACTGCCAGGTGATCATTCATTTTGTCTTTAGTTTTTTGCTATAGGGAGTGACTGCCTGAGAGAGACCCCCCCCCCAGGGGTGTTGGGATGGCCATGCTGCAATCCCTTCTCCTCCAATGACCTCTCAGGATTTGGAGCATGTTCATTTTGCCTTTAGTTTTTTGCTATAGGGAGTGACTGCCAGAGAGAGACCCCCCCACCCCAGGGGTGTTGGGATGGCCATGCTGCAATCCCTTCTCCTCCAATGACCTCTCAGGATTTGGAGCATGCAGGTATATGCGCTTGCCACATTTCTCAAGCAGCAAAATAGACCATGTGAGAGCCCACTGCCGTTAACCACTGTGCAACCGACTGGACTCATCATACATTTTTAACCTTTTACTACTTTAAGTCTTTTAAAGACTTGATATCTATACCTTTGCAGATGAACATCACTGGAGAAAAACACATGAGTAAGGTCACCGTTCCCACTTAAAATCCATAATTTTCAACACCCTATATAGTAAAATGAAAGACTAATATTAACGCTATTAAAGAAAATGAAAGCAGAAAATGATTGGAAGTTTTACATGATTGATCTTCATAACTGGACATAGCAAACCTTTTGAAGTAATTTCACTGCCCAACTTCATTCCAAACTAGCAAACAGGACCTCAGCTCAGATAGGTTTTGCTGTTTGTGGAGCCCAGCTCAGCTGTATGGAGTGATAAAACAGACAGAGGTCACTTTGGGACATGGGATCCTGTGGACATCAGAATAATTAGAAAAAGAGGTAAGGTCTGAACTGAACTGGCAGTCAACATTAGAGCCATTACCTAACTGCCAGATATTTCTCAGAAATATAAGGTCAAAGCTTACCTATTAGGCCAAGGCAAAGGCCCATGAAGCTGGTAAGTAATGGGAAAAAAATAGAAAGTGGGTTGTGTTAACACACACAAAAAACAACAGGTTTTTTTTTTTTTTTTAAAATGGGAATCAGCAGTTGGTTAATGACTTATGTCGCTGGACTCCCATGTAGTCGACCGCGGTTCGAGTCCTAGACCAGGTGGCTTAAACTCATGCTGGATGTGTGTGCGTGCATGTCCAAGATCCTGGGAGGAGAATGGCGGAGAAGGGATTGTGGTGCGGTCATCCCCCCTTGGGGGGTGATTTCTAACTTTCTGTCTCTCTGTCTCTCTCTGTCTTTCTGACGAGTGCACACGACCTATAAGCAAAAACCTCCCCCCAAAAAAGGATTATTCGTTTAATTAATTTATTATTATTATTATTATTCAAATTTGCTATAGGGCATATCTGCTCATCAGAAAGACACATGGGGAGTGGGGGACAGTGAGAAAGCAAACCAGTAGGTCCAGGACTTACACTGTAGGTCAGTCATGTGGGAGTCCAGTGCCTCAACCAGCATGCCACCTGGTGGCCCCTTGAAACAATAAGTTTTTATTAAATCCTGTTTATTCTTTTTTTAAATTTATATTGAGCTTTTACCAAGAATGATAAATAGCATTTATGTTAATATACTCATTGCATTTTATTTCAAGTAGGATTGAGTCACCATTAGCTTACACAAAACAAATGTGCTCAATGTATTGTTTATTCTTTTCTTAAGTCTGACATTCTTCAGATTGGGCAAACAATTAAGATGTGATAGATACTTCTAAAAAATGTACAAATTTTTGACATCTATTTAAAATGAAACAAAACAAATGCTTTTTTTGAGAGCAGAAATAAACTATATTCAGATTGAAGCAACATAAACAAGACTTCAAATTTGCTTGCTTTTGTTTTAGATTACAATGTCTTATACATACTTAATGTAACTAAACCTGACTGTACATTACAGTTATAGTCAAAGATGAGAATCATAACAGTTATTTTGTAAATTCAAGGGACAGTGTTACTGTCTTACAAAATGTACACGGAATAATGGAATTTTAGCATTTTTGTTGCATTTTTCTGTTCTAATGTGTTCTTATACTTGATAAAATCTTTGATCATTGGTGGCTCAACTCAGACAATATTGCAAAGTTCCCTTGAGACAAAGGTTTATTAGAAAACCCAAGGAATTTTCATGGGTCAAGTAACATTAGGGCAGGCCCTGAATGAAGCTGCAGTGGGAGGTCGCCTCTGTTCACTTAGAAAGAAATGAGCTACGATTTGCTGTTTCCCGTCATCCAAGGAATTTTAATTTATTTACAATATGATCTCATCGGTCACTGTAATATCTGGCTGATAATGCTGTTAGAACACAGCTGACTAGTCACATAATTTCTACTAAATAAATGTGTTGCAGCTGCAAAAAGTTTAGTGACTCCTTGCTCCCACTCAGTGACTGAGTCAGCATAGGGTCAGGAAGAGAAATAGAAAATTCAATAACTTATATGTCTTCAATTTCTTTGCAGACACAGAAAAATATTCCATGAGATGAACAACACACGACGCACTGGTCTCTGTGCTTCCCACTAGATTGCATTAGCTTGCCTCCATTGGTTTTTGCCCCAAGTTAATTTTACTTATTAGGTCTGTGGAAAACATGGCCATGTCCTTGGGGCCTTTGGACATGCACACTGAAACAAATCAATTATTCGAAATGCCGCAGAATAAATACTATTAGAATAAGCTCCTTGGGAGAAGAAAGGTGTCATATAATTCAAAGCAATTTATAAATATCTGCTTTCAGACACAGTATGAGACCTGATCCTAACTTCTTTGAAGGGGATTTAAACAGAGTTGCCGATATTATGATTACATTTTCTCTTGTTTCATGCCTAGAGTAATGTTAAAGTAGTAGAGTTCAAGTATTTTCTCTAATATTGGCAGAACAGTGTAAAAATAATGTAATTACTTATAAAGGGACATAATACAGAAAATTACTTTGACTCAGATAACTCTAACTTGTAGAGATTTATTCCCACTGGGATAGTGGAATTTTTGTTGAGATTTCACTGTTGATCTTGTTCTTTGAGTACTGAAAAAACAGTTACAATAAAATAACATTCAAAAGCTTTCAAAGTAAATGCACTTTAGTTATTATGTGGATATGATCAAAGTTCTAATGTATTGCTACAAAACATGATGAGAAATGCTGGAGAATGAAATTCTTACAGTCAGCATAATAGGAATGGCAAAGAAGACCTCTATGGATAATGCACATTAAATAAATGGTGTACAAAGTGATTAAAATAAATGTATTTAAGTATTTAGGATAATGTCATGACATAATTCCTGAATTAAAGTACACATTGACACAAATACATGGGGAAAAGAAAATAATTTAAACTCTATTTACACTTAAAAATAAAATAGTTTTGTCTCAGGATGCCTCTAAAATAGTAATTACCATTACTAACTTATCTTGATGAAGTATTAGGCTTTAGATGTTAACATTAGACAGTAACATTGTACTATGTGCTAAACACATCAAGATAGCACACAGTGTCTACCCTATAGAAAATTAACCTTTGCAATTCAGTGAGAGAAGTGGTTAGAACATAAGTCCAATAAGGTTAAGAGAGAAATATGCAGAGTCTGGAGCCTCAGAAGTTATCTAAACTACATTCATCTAGAAATAAGGCTTTGAAGAGGTCTTCTATGGAATGTATGTCAACAAATATGCAAAATTTCCAGTTAAAAATGCTTGGTATATTAAAAATAATCTATATTTTAAATGTTTTTTCTTTAAATCTTTTTTTCTTCCGTGAGAGAGAGAGAGAGAGAGAGAGAGAGAGCACTCCCAGCAGGGTCTTGGTGCCACGATCCCCCGTTAAGTCTGACAGCCTAAGGTTCATGGGCACATGAGTACCTGATGTACTCAGGAAGGTTTCTCAGTGTGAACTGAGAACCCTTGCATGTGGTCAGCCTTGCAGAGCATTGCTGTGCTATAGTTTCATCTTCTGTATTCTTAATTTTTAAAATTGTTATCATTATTATTAGATAAATGAAACAAGGACAATCTCATCCTAAAGAGATTAAATCACATGAGTAAAGTACAACATATAGGAGATTGCAGTTATTTGAGGTATGCTGAGTGTTAAGTAGGAAGTGTGGTGTATGAAAAGGGGAGACACAAAGTTTGAGGTTAGAGAGAAACATCAACACAGATTCTGAAGTCTGAGCTTAGATTTTACATCCAAAATAAGTAAGAAAGGCTAGTATGAAAACAGTAATATTTTATTTTTTAAAAAATTTAATTTAAAAATAGCATTCATGTGATTAAGAATAACTGTATCATTTAAAAATAGCATTCATGTGATTAAGAATAACTATATCATTTAAAAGGACATAAAACAAAATTGTCTTCTTTTTTCTTTCATACCTGTCAGTGCAACTCCTTATGTGAAGACATTTTTAGTTGACTCTCTTTGTAGGTTCTGGAAGGTTAGAATCTGAATATCATTTAAAAGGACATAAAACAAAATTGTCTTCTTTTTTCTTTCATACCTGTCAGTGCAACTCCTTATGTGAAGACATTTTTAGTTGACTCTCTTTGTAGGTTCTGGAAGGTTAGAATCTGAAGAGATTCCTGCTCTCATTCCACATACATCTAGTTAGAGTATAGGCCCACAAGATGGAGTAACTGAGTTTTCATTAGAAATCATTCACTGGAAAGCACTTGTTCACCACGTGCTTACACAAGAAACTGCTTACACACAGGACACTGCTTTCAGAAGTGAGTAACCGAGTTAAAATCTGAAGCACCAAGGTCAGAATCTCTGTGACTCATAGGCACCAGGCAAAGAATACAGATCCTTAAGGTCGGTTAGCTCCACAGAAAACTTCGGCAATAAAGTACCTCAATTATCAGTTTTAAAAGGGAACAAAGAATGCTGATTTAATAGACAATTTTACCTATTATTATTTAAGCTCACTTCCTTTTCAGAAAGCCAGTCGTCCTTAAATTGCTAGATTAAAAACTTCTGCCAAGAACCCCAAGCTGAGGGACCAGCAGTTAGTGTAATGGCTATGTCGCTGGACTCCCATGAAGTTGACCGTGGTTCGTGTCCCAGACCTGGTGGCTTAAAACTCATGTCGGGCGCGGGTGCATGCATGCTCAAGATCCCGAGAGGAAAATGGAGGAGAAGGGATTACGGTGTGGCCATCCCCAGGCCACGCTTTCTGTCTCTCTCTCTCTGTCTATCTGGCAAGCGCATGTGCCCTATAGCAAAAACCTCTCAAAAAAAATGAACCTCAAGCTGGCAACCCATATGGGGCCCCTTCCTGTTCTTTCTGCCCTCTCTTAATAAACCCTTCATTGTTATCCCCTCTCTGTTGTCCACATCTCTAACGCTTCATAAGCTTGAGATAAGCATCTGGTCATTTCATGGGCCTGAATTCAGCTCAGGCCTTGGGCCCACATACCCCAACCAGACCCTGTGGAGGTTACTCCTCTCTCTCTCTCTCTCTTGCTTTCCGTCTCTATCACTCTCACATGTATGTGCATATATTGTATCATGAAAAAGTTATATATTGGGTTGTCGGAAAGGTCTTGGCATATTTTTTTCTGTGCAAAAATGAGTCACGACTTTTCTGACAACCCAATAAAATTACCTCCAGGCTATGTGTAAAAGGTGCTTATGAAAACAATAAATTTTACATTTATACTTAAGTCACATCATCAAGATTTCCTTATCATGTATGAGGAAATATTCAAAATACAAAATACCTTAAATCTGAAGCATTCATAGTCCCAAGCATTTCAAACAAGGGATACTCAACTTTGTTTAGAATGTGGTAACTTATTTTGCAGCACCATGAAACTGTTAAATTGTACCTGTTTTAGTCATGGTTCCCAGAGAAACAGAACTAACATGATTAAGACATGTATTATATAAATAATATATATACATATATGTATGTGTATATATTTATATTATAGAAAGTGTATATATAGTATATATATAGTATAATACATATATAAAGTGTATATAGTATAGTACATATAAATGTATATATATACTATACTTTAGCATATATAAACTATATATACTTATGGTGTATATATGTATATACACTATATTTATAGTATATATAATGTATAAGAAATATATATACATACACACTTAATATATACAAATGGTATATATATATTAGATTGTCTGTAAAGTCATGATGTATTTATCAGTTTTTCTATGCAAAAATGTGTCATGATTTTCCCAACAACCCTAATAGTATATGTAGTATAGTATATATAAAACATATAATTTAAATATATTGTGTTTATATATATACATATATACACCTTATAACACAACATCTATTTATATTATATTATCATAGTCATAGTAAAAGGAGATTATATTGTTCTCTTTATATTAAATGCACAAGATATATATATTCAGAGGATATATATATATCCTCTGAATATATAATTATGGAGACTGGGAAGTCCAAAATTTACAAGATGGGCCAGCAGACTGGAGACCCAGGAAGAGCCGATATTGTAGTTCAAATCTGTGGGCTATCTGTTGGTAGAATTCCTTCTTATGTGAGAGACGTCAGTCTTTGGTTCTATTTATGTCTTCAACTGGTTGGTTGAAGCCTGCCGACATAAGGGAGGACAATCTATATTATTTAAAGTCCACTGATTTAAATGCTAATCTCATTCACACGTTAACAGAAACATCCAGGATAATGTTGGATGACTCATCTGGCCATCTTGGCTAAGTCAACACATAAAGTGAACCATCCACACTCCTGATGGATTTGAATGAAGGTATAGGGGGAATAGAAAGTGTTGGGTTACACAGAAGTTGCTGCATGTAAATGGAGAGGGGAACGGCAATTTCAGAAATCGTGGAGTTGTTTGGCTATTGTAAGCTGTTTTGAATGCATTCAAAAAGAAAACTGGCTACTTTGTTTTAGCTAATGATCAATACAAGTCATACTATCAAAACCAGAAAAGCTCTCTGGCAGCTTTGAAGGAGATTCTCATCTGTATTTGCAGGGAATTCTGTTTTGAAAATCAGGCTGAGTACCTACTTGTAAGTGTAGTAGAGCAATAATGAATGTATAGCCTTGACAGACTAGAAAATATAAATACAACCTCTAGCACTTCACATATGGCTATTGATTTGGTGGCCATAATCTTCTTAACGCCAATCAATAGAGGGGATTTAATGCCATTTATTTTCACATGGACAGGACAACTGTACACATTCACTTGCCCCAGCTCTGTGTTAACTCGTTTGCTTTTGATCAGTCTTGATTCTGTTGACTTTGGGTAGAACACGTAGCTTTAACCAAAAGGGTATGGAGTGGATAGATAAATGTTTTCTTCTTTAATTTCTTCAAAATACATTTTCTAATTTTATTCAGAAAATATATTAGAATTAAATTTTAGTCGCCTGTGTGATAATGAGCCAACTCATCAACCTGTTTTTATATTTGCTTCATTGTATTCCCTGCTTCACTGACTGTTCATTCCTTACTCCTGGGCTCACGTATCAAATAAACTACCTGCATTCAAATAGTCTCCAACTGTTTTTGGAGAGCTTAGCGTAAATATATTACTACAGGGCTAAATAATAAATACCTCAAACTTGAGTTATGATATTCTCCCTACTTGAAAGATAACTGTTTTAGTACTTTCCTCCTCTCTTCCTTTTACTCTCTCCTCTTGATCATTGTCATTATAAATTATCACCATAAATGGAAACATAGTACTCTAAAAACTGTCCTTCTCTTCAGCGTCCTCATTTCTGCCTCTGGAACTCCTACTGGATGGATATTAACTTTTTAAATTTAATCCCCATATATCCTATAATTTTTACCTCATGTATTTTTTATTATCTTTAAGAGAAAATTATCTTAAAAGAGAATTCCTTGATTCTGTGTTTTAGATCCCTACTTAGGTCTTTAGCTATGTCACTTTTTTATTCAGTAATTTAATTCAGTTTTTAATCTGAATATTATTTTTAACAGCAAAATGATGCAAATTTGCCTTACAATTTATTTGTGTTATTCTTTTTTTTTTTTTTAGAGAGAGATTTTTGCTGTAGGGAGTGTATGCTTGCCAGAGAGACAAAGACAAAGAGACAGCAAATGAGAAATCACCCTGCAGGTGGTATGGACATGCTACAATCTCTTCTCTTCCATTCTCCTCTCAGGAGCTCGGGGGCACACACACACATGCCCAGCATGAGCTATAAGCTGCCGGGTCTAGAACTCGAACTGTGGTTGACTACATGGGAGTCCAGTGAGGTAACCGCTATGACATCTGCTGGTCCCTGTACTTTTCTTTTTCTATGAAATCTACTCCCCACTCTCAAACTGCCTAGCATGTAAGGCTCTGTCAGATGTGGCAAACACACACACACACACACACACACACACACACTAAAAAAACCCAGAACACCCAGTTGTATCCAAACTGCAGAGAAATAACAAATGAGCTCTTACATAAGCATATATCATGCAATATTTGGGATCTATTTATATTAAATACACCTCTTCATTATTCATCTGGCTGGATGTCCTGTATTTTATTTGGAAACCCTATTAGTACAGTACTTTAAACTCAAAATTTTCATTTAGTGGTTTAGTGGAAATTATATTTTAATTTCTATCAACTCTTTGTTTTTTTTACTTTTTTTTTTTTTAAGGTTTTTGCCATAAGGCACGTATACTTGCCAGAGGAAGTCACAGAGAGACAATGAGAAGGAAGGTGAGAAATCATCTCTTGTGGGGGATGGCCCCACTGGAATTCCTCTCTCTCCTATCTCCTCCTGGGATTTGGGACACACATGCACATGCACACGTGCCTGGCGTGGTTTTCAAGTCATCAGATCTGGTACTTGAAATGCAGTTGGCCATTTCGGATTCGGCACTTTAACTACCACATCACCTACTGGCCGGCCCCAACCCTTTTGCTTCCTATTCTTTTTCGCTCTAGCAGTCTCTTTTTATATATTGAACATCCTCTTGATAAATTTCACAAATCATTGAATTTTAAATAAAAAAATCTTCTCTTCTTGAATTTATTTTTAATTTAATATCAGCTTGCTTTAGTTCAACTTTTATCTCTTCCTACCTGTTGAATCTCTTTAAATGTTTAGTGATTTTTATTTGTCTATTTAATAATCATGTCTGAAGAATTATCTTGACTAGTATATGTAGCTGCATTACTTTTTTGGGCCACTGGGTGGATCTA